>NC_069499.1:1213002602-1213195102 GCF_027579735.1 Bombina bombina | reverse complement strand
AGACACGGGGTGGAGAGAGAGAGACACACACGGGGGAGACAGAGACACACACGGGGAGAGATACACACACACGGGGAGAGAGACACACGGGGAGAGAGAGAGATGCACACACACGGGGTAGAGAGAGAGAGACACACGGGGTAGAGAGAGGGAGACACACGGGGTAGAGAGAGGGAGACACACGGGGTAGAGAGAGACACACGGGGGAGAGAGAGAGACACACACGGGGGAGAGAGAGAGACACACACGGGGGAGAGAGAGAGAGACACACACAGGGGAGAGAGAGAGAGACACAAACGGGGGAGAGAGACACACACGGGGGAGAGAGAGAGACACACACGGGGGAGAGAGAGAGACACACACGGGGGAGAGAGAGAGACACACGGGGGAGAGAGAGAGAGACACACGGGGGAGAGAGAGAGAGAGGCACACGGGGGAGAGAGAGAGAGGCACATGGGGGAGAGAGAGAGGCAGACACACGGGGGAGAGAGAGAGAGAGACACACGGGGGGGAGAGAGAGAGAGACACACGGGGGAGAGAGAGACACACTGGGGAGAGAGAGAGCGACACACGGGGGAGAGAGAGAGCGACACGGGGGGGAGAGAGAGAGCGACACATGGGGAGAGAGAGAGGCACACACGGGGGAGAGAGAGAGGCACACACGGGGGAGAGAGAGAGGCACACACGGGGGTTAGAGAGACACACACGGGGGTTAGAGAGACACACACGGGGGTTAGAGAGACACACACACGGGGGTTAGAGAGACACACACGGGGGAGACAGAGACACACACGGGGAGAGAGAGAGAGACACACGGGGGAGAGAGAGAGAGACACACGGGGGAGAGAGAGAGAGACACACGGGGGAGAGAGAGAGAGATACACGGGGGAGAGAGAGAGAGACACACGGGGGAGAGAGAGAGAGATACACACACACGGGGAGAGAGAGACACACGGGGGAGAGAGAGAGATACACACACACACGGGGAGAGAGAGAGACACACACGGGGAAAGAGAGACACACGGGGCATAGAGAGAGACACGGGGTGGAGAGAGAGATAGAGACACACACGGGTGAGATAGAGACACACACGGGGGAGATAGAGACACACACGGGGGAGAGAGAGACACACACGGGGGAGAGAGAGACACACGGGGAGAGAGAGAGAGAGATACACACACAGGGAGAGAGAGACACATGGGGAGAGAGAGAGATATACACACGCACGGGGAGAGAGAGAGAGACACACGGGGGAGAGAGAGAGACACACACACGGGGAGAGAGAGAGACACGGGGGAGAGAGAGAGACACACACGGAGAGTGAGAGAGAGAGACACGGGGAGTGAGAGAGAGAGACACACACAGGGAGTGAGAGAGAGAGACACACACGGGGAGTGAGAGAGAGAGACACACACGGGGAGTGAGAGAGAGAGACACACACGGGGAGTGAGAGAGAGAGACACACACGGGGAGTGAGAGAGAGAGACACACACGGGGAGTGAGAGAGAGAGACACACACGGGGAGTGAGAGAGAGAGACACACACGGGGGGAGAGAGAGAGAGAGACACACACGGGGGAGAGAGAGAGAGAGACACACACGGGGGAGAGAGAGACAGACACACACGGGGGAGAGAGAGACACACGGGGGAGAGAGAGACACACGGGGGAGAGAGAGAGACGCACACGGGGGAGAGAGAGAGACGCACACGGGGGAGAGAGAGAGACGCACACGGGGGAGAGAGAGAGAGACACACGGGGGAGAGAGAGAGAGACACACGGGGGAGAGAGAGAGAGACACACGAGGGAGAGAGAGAGAGACACACGGGAGAGAGAGAGAGAGACACACACGGGGGAGACAGAGACACACACGGGGGAGACAGAGACACACACGGTGGGAGAGAGAGAGAGACACACGGGGGAGAGAGACACATGGGGGAGAGAGAGAGACACACACGGGGGAGACAGAGACACACACGGGGGAGACAGAGACACACACGGTGGGAGAGAGAGAGAGACACACGGGGGAGAGAGACACACGGGGGAGAGAGAGAGACACACACAGGGGAGAGAGAGAGACACACACAGGGGAGACAGAGACACACACGGTGGGAGAGAGAGAGAGAGACACACGGGGGAGAGAGACACACGGGGGAGAGAGAGAGAGAGACACACACGGGGGAGACAGAGACACACACGGGGGAGACAGAGACACACACGGGGGAGACAGAGACACACACGGTGGGAGAGAGAGAGAGACACACGGGGGAGAGAGACACACGGGGGAGAGAGAGAGACACACACACGAGAGAGAGACGCACACAGGGGAGAGAGAGAGACACACACACAGGGGAGAGAGAGAGACACACACAGGGGAGAGAGAGAGAGACACACACACAGGGGAGATAGAGAGAGAGACACACGGGGGAGAGAGAGACACACGGGGGAGAGAGAGAGACACACGGGGGAGAGAGAGAGACACACACATGGGGAGAGAGAGAGAGACACACACATGGGGAGAGAGAGACACACACGGGAGAGAGAGAGACACACACGGGGGGGAGAGAGACACACGGGGGAGAGAGAGAGAGAGAGACACACGGGGAGAAAGAGAGAGAGAGAGAGAGAGAGAGACACACGGGGAGAGAGAGAGAGACACACACGGAGAGAGAGAGACACACACACACATGGGGAGAGAGAGAGAGACACACACGGGGGAGAGAGAGAGAGAGACAAATGGGGGAGAGAGACACATGGGGGGAGAGAGAGACACACACACACACACAGGGGAGAGAGAGAGAGACACACACACAGGGGAGAGAGAGAGAGACACACGGGGGAGAGAGAGATACACACCGGGGAGAGAGACACACATGGAAGAGAGAGAGACACAGGGGAGGAAGGGAGGGAGAGAAACACAGGGGAGGAAGGCAGGTTCTAAAGTCAGCAGTAGCAGTGGTACCATTACCAAATCAAATTGAGGACACATACCTTTAATCTGCACTGCAGGCAGCTCTGCATGTCTCCTGTGCCCGGCATTAACTTTGCTAGCCATGGTGACACATTCACTGACTTGTAATGCATTGACTGATGAGGTATAAGAGATATTTAGCCAAAAGCCAAATAACCTTAAATCATAGGCGCTAATAAAAGCTTAAAAAATAGAAAGTGAAAAGAATATGTATAAGTGAGAAAAAAGATAAAATTTAAATAAATTAAATATTTTGAAAATAATAAACCTTGCAATGTGCACAAGCCAATCTTGGCCAAATGAAATAATCCAAATGAATATATAAAATGTATATGAATGTAATACAGGTTAAAAAATACAAATTAAAATAAATAAATATACATAAAATCATATGCGTTGATCAGGCTCAATAGATAGTGTAGTATACATACGGAGCAAATAAACTAGAGAAATTGCAACAACCAATCTAAAAAAATCAGATGCTACATAAAAAAGCTACAATAAGGAATTATCTACAATAAAATAGAGAAAAGTGGCAAGATAAGTGGCAAGATAAAAAACAACAATGTTATAAAATGGGGTTTCCAAATAATTTCCGTATAAAGATGAATCGATGGTGTTTGTCGGAGAGTTCAAGGAACAGGTGTCACATGAAGAAGCTGGAATAGATAAAGAACCGAATCAAAACGACAGAAGGGATACCAGAAAAAGGTGTTCACTTTTACTTACACCGGGAATGGTATCAAGGCGTGTGTTTCTCCTCTCTGTGGCAACCTCTACGGTAACAGCAACAGACTCTCAGCATGGCGTTCCAATATGGAGATGCAATTTCAGCGTGATGTTCGCCTGGATAACTTCTGCTGCTGATGAGTAACTGAGCCAAATCCTTACGGGAGCCTTAGAGGGACAAACAACTACTTGGAATAGGAGCAACGCATTTCAACCCGTCATGGGTCTTTCTCAAGCTCCTGATGGAATGTACGACTGTCAATTTAAAGGCAGTTAGGCATCCTTATTGGCTTAAAACAGTGGGCGTAGTTGCCCTACTTATTCTGACAACTAGTAAGGAATTACAAAAAACGGATCAGTACAAGAAAGATAAACGTATTGATACAAAATGAAACAAAATTTAATTCATATTGAAAATAGCGGAATACAAGATAATATTCAAAATAATATTCAAAAGTGGAGCAAGGGATTAATAACCCTTCTTTCAGTATATCTATAGAATGCAATTAAATTCATATAAATCTCGGGGGGGGAAAAAGCAGAGGGGCCGGATATAAATTGAATTAAACAGGACCTAGGTATTAGAAGTATATTTTCTCAAGAACAGGTGTAATTGGGAGATATTTCCAATTATTAAAAATGTGTGTATATAGAATACGTTTACATATATAGAACAAGTGTAATAAAGAAATAAAATTTATTAAAAGTGAATAATTGATGTGAAAGTGAATGAATGTTTGTATTTACATAAATATGTAAAAAATATATATTTATATTTTTGAGTATATGAAATCTATAAATTAATTAATCCTATACATACTTAATGATAATTGGTGACCAGTGAAAATGCTAACAATCTACACAAATAAAAATAATTTTGTGTGTGCTTTAAATATTTCTAACTGATCATATTTAACACAAGATAGACAGACAGGTGGATTAATCACCCAAAAAATACCCAATGTCGAAGTCTAAATTTAGACCCCTGGGTTGTAAAGTCTTTAGGTCAAAGATCCACTTAGTCTCTCTTTTTAGAAGTTCTCCCTGAATGTTTCCCCCCTCTCCATTTCCTTTTAACCTTTTCTATACCCAGAAATTAAAAATGACTAAGATTACCCTTATTACATAATCCAAAGTGTTTAGGAATAGGGAGATCTTTATTTCTTTCAAGATTGTAATTTTAAATAGACCAAAAATGTTCCCTGATGCGAATCCGTAGGGGTCTTGTAGTTTCACCTACGTACTGTAAACCACAACTACATTGGATAATGTAAATAACTAAGCAATCTAAGCACCTAATTAGATCATTGATCTTATATATTTTACCAGTAGCAGTTGAGCTAAACTCCTTTTTCTTGGTAGAATGTTCACAAGATTTACAAATTAAGCAAGGTAAACGCCATTTAAGACTATTACCTTTAAGGCCTAGTTGTCCGCCAAACTTTTTATGTTTTTTATTCTCAGTAGGCACTAAAATAGACTTTAAATTTTGTGCCTTTTTATATACCACTTGCGGTCTTCGTGGTAAAAGGGGACCTAATTCCTCATCATTCCTTAATAATTTCCAATGTTTATTTAAAAGTTTTTCTAATAAATATTTATTATGACTGTAATTTGAAATAAATGGAATAAACATAGTTTCATTTTTATCAACATTATTAGATATAATGGATGAAGGACTGGTAGATTTATCTTTTGTTTTTAACAGAGTGGTTCTATCAATTAGTCTAACTTCTTTCCTTGTTTTTTCTATGTTACTTTCGTTATAGCCCCTTGCTAAGAATTTTTGTTTAAGTTTATCAGATTGAGTATCAATTTTTTCGAATACGCAGAAATTGCCCCTTAGGGATATTATCTATCCACCTTTTGTGGTGACAGCTTGTAAAATGTATATAACTATTTGCGTCAACTTGTTTAAAGTATGTTCTTGCACTAAGCTCGTTTTCCTTTACGATAATTTCTAGATCCAAAAAAATTATGTCTACTCTTTGCACTTGTGAATTTCAAATGTACTTGATTGGTATTCATATTCATTAGGAGGTCATCAAACAATGAATCACTACCCTGAAAAATCATAATATCGTCAATATAGCGTCTTTAGGTCACCAGGTTTGCTCCAAGGGGGGTTATTATGTAAAAAAAGATGTTCCCAATAACCCCTGAATAGATTAGCATAACTTGGAGCAAACCTGGTGCCCATAGCTGTGCCTCTCTCTTGGTTATAGAAATTTCCATTGTAAAATAAGAAGTTATGTGACAGAATAAAATTGATAGCTTCCAAAATAAAGCATTTTTGTTCATATTTTAATGAAGTATCCTGTTCTAAAAATAAATTAACTGCCTTTAATCCATCTTTATGGTTAATACATGTGTATAGCGATGTGACGTCACAGGAGGCTAATAAATGGTCATCCTGCCATGGGACTTCTTTGATTAGATTTAGGACTTTCGAATATTATTTTGAATATTATCTTGTATTCCACTATTTTCAATATGAGTCAAATTTTGTTTCATTTTGTATCAATACGTTTATCTTTCTTGTACTGATACATTTTTTGTAATTCCTTACTAGTTTTCAGAATAAGTAGGGCAACTACATCCACTGTTTTTAGCCAATAAGGATGCCTAACTGCATTTAAATTGACAGTCGTACATTCCATCAGGAGCTTGAGAAAGACCCATGATGGGTTGAAACACGTTGCTCCTATTCCAAGTAGTTGTTTGTCCCTCTAAGGCTCCTGTAAGGATTTGACTCAGTTACTCATCAGCAGCAGAAGTTATCCAGGCGAACATCACGCTGAAATTGCATCGCCATATTGGAACGCCATGCTGAGAGTCTGTTGCTGTTACCGTAGAGGTTGCCACAGAGAGGAGAAACACACGCCTTGATACCATTCCCAGTGTAAGTAAAAGTGAACACCTTTTTCTGGTATCCCTTCTGCCGTTTTGATTCGGTTCTTTATGTATTCCAGCTTCTTCATGTGACACCTGTTCCTTGAGCTCTCCGACAAACACCATTGATTCTACTTTATACGGAAATTATTTGGAAACCCCATTTCCTAAAATTGTTGTTTTTTATCTTGCCACTTTTCTCTATTTTATTGTAGCTAATTCCCTATTGTAGCTTTTTTATGTAGCATCTGATATTTTTAGAGTGGTTGTTGCCATTTCTTTAGTTTATTTGCTCCGTATGTATACTACACTATCTATTGCGCCTGATCAACGCATATGATTTTATGTATATTTATTTTAATTTGTATTTTTTAATTTTGTATTTTTTAACCTGTATTAAATTCATATACATTTTATATATTCATTTGGATTATTTCATTTGGCCAAGATTGGCTTGTGCACATTGCAAGGTTTGTTATTTTCACAATATTTAATTTTATTTAAATTTTTCTCTTTTTTTCTCACTTATACATATTCTTTTCACTTTCTATTTTAAGCTTTTATTAGCGCCTATGATTTAAAGTTATTTGGCTTTTTGCTAAATATCTCTTATACCCCATCACATATTTATCTTAGAGGCTTTGGAGTCCACTTGTTCTCCTAGGCTTAATAGCTAGTGCAGTAACCAATATTACCTTTAATGCACTGACTGAGCAATTCACAGTACGGCACAGCCAGCTCCTTCTTTCCCTCTCAGCAGGAAATGACAGTTTTAAACCAGAGCATTGCCGCAGGTTACCATGGAAATGCTCTGATTTAAAACTGTCAGGAGTAGGAGACAGTGGGACAGGCAGATGGAGGGGTGGGCAAGTCCGGGGGGGGGGGGGGGTGCAAGACATTCTGAAGAAAAAAAAAAAAGTTGAAAAAAATACAAATTTGTTGTGCTGAAGCTAGTAGTTCTGCCCCTGGTCTTACCGGTAAGAAGATCCCCAGTCATACTCAGTCCAGATCCTAACACAATTGCTTGCTGCCAGCCTGCAACCAAATACGCCTGGCTGTCGTCCCGCGCGTTGCACTTGCTCCTCCTTCATGGTGCGCACTGACTGACAAATAAGCAGAGGCAGCGGCCACTGGCAAGCACAATGCACATGTGTTAGGGGGGCGGGGTGGGTGCTGCGCACAGTGCACTAACTTGGTTATTAGTAAATATACAGCTTAGGGAGGCAGCCTGCGCCTGCCCTGCGCACAGTGCACTCACTAACTAACAACTTACTAAACTGATATGTGGTGGCCCAATTTGGCCCTGTGCAGCTGCCAGCCTGCCCTGTGTAAATGATGCCATCTGCCTGATGAGCCTGTCAGTCTTCCTCTGCGACGGCGGCACACCTGACAATTTCTCACGGCACACTAGTTGAAAATCACTGGTCTAAGATATGACTAGTTTGAATTTGACTTCCTGGAATATTAGGGGCAACACAAACCCAGTTAAAAGAAAACATCTTTGAAGTTTAAAAACATCAATCGCTGTTTTTTTGTTGTTTTTTTTTACAGGAAATGTATTTAAAAGCTAATGATCATAAAATTAAAAACAGGGTGGGTAGGGGAGATTCTGGCAACACCCTGTCAAAATAGAAAAAAAGGTTTGGCAATATTACTTAATAAAGAACTTAACTATGAAATAGTTAAAGTATATTCAGAAGGCAGATATATAGTCCTACATATAAAAATAGGAACTCAAAAGTTTATTCTATGTAATGTCTATTGTCCGAACTCACCAGATAAATCATTTTAGGATAAAAGGGCAAAAAGTTTTACGTATACAGATATCCAATTATTAGTGGGGGGAGATTTTAACTTAATAGCTCAACTGCCAATAGATAGACTGGATGAGAATAAAAGGATGCATGGAAATCATTATAGGGGAATTTAAAATCTTTAAAAAATTCAGATGATGTCTGAATTTAAAAGATATTTGGAGAATTCATAATCAAGATGTAAGAGAGTACACCTGTATATCAAAAACATATAAGACTTTCTCTAGGATGGACATGTATCTGGTAAATGAGACAATGCTTGGCCTAGACCTAAAAACTGGCATCAACCCAATTATAATATCAGATCACGCTCCAATAACTTTGTGCATCCCTCTAAGATCAATCCACTTCCTTCCCCCCCCCCCCCCCGAAATATCTTGTGGCAAATATTAAATTTAAAAATTGGTTAATTAATGCTTGGCAGCAATATAAAACCTTCAATGAAAATTCAGTAATGAATCCTGGAATATATTGGGAAGCATCGAAGGCGGTGCTAAGAGGGGAAATCAAAGCTTACTTAATTAAATGGAAAAAAAGACTAATGCACGAAACACACAAATAGCTAACCAGTTGTGAAATGCGTATAATTCATATCCTTTGAAAGAGAACTTGGAAATAAATGTACAGGCAAAAAAGGAACGAGAAATTTTTGTGTTATATTCCATAGATTTGGAAGTAAAATAGGTAAATATATAGCAAATACAGTTAAACAGGCACAGGGTTCCAATATAATAGAGACTATCGTAAATAAGGGGGTAAGGCATACACAAAATGTACAAATTGCAGCAGAATTTTTAGATTATTACCAAAATATATTTAAAATAGGATAAAATAGATGTACAAAACAAAAAAAATCCGGGATAAATGTCCCCTACATCAAGTAGATCCAGATAAGTTGAAAAATCTAAATAAACCAATTGAATTGGACTAAGTAAATAAAAAATAAAAAAGCTATACTTAACAAAGCAGCTGGCCCAGATGGCCTACCAGCAGAATATTATAACATTTTGTTAGATCAAATAAGGATTCCATTGCTTGAATTGTTTAATTCCTATTATTTCAAAAGTGAAAAAATCTTGCAGAAATATATGAAATTATATATTACGCTAATCTATAAAAAGAATAAAAGCTCAGAAAATTTGGGATCATATCGCCCTATATCATTGCTTAATATGGACTATAAATTATTAACAGGGATTATTGCCACAAGAATGAAGTCCTAAATGAACGAATTAAAACACCCAGATCAGACCGGGTTTATGGCGGGACGAACCTCTTTTTCAAATATTAGGAAAGTTCTTCTTGCATTAGACTATTTTTCAGACAAATCCAGTATGCTGATAAAAGAAAAAAAGCATAGAGCCATAATCTCAATTGACGCTGAAAAAGCTTTTGATTATGTTAGTTGGGACCATTTATATTCCACCCTTGAAAAATTTGGTTTAAAAGGATTTTCTTTCTTTTATTAAACATCTATATAGTAGTCCTTTTTCTGCTTTAATAATTAATGGCAACATCTCTCCTAGTTTTCAACTAGCAAAGGGCACAAGACAGGGATGTCTGCTTTCTCCCCTGCTATTTAACTTAGTGATAGAACCCTTGACAATTACTATCAGAATATAAAAGGAATCCAAATAGGAAAGAGCGAACTGCAAGTTGCATTATATGCTAACGATCTTCTGGTATTTATCAGTAATACAAGACTAAATATCCCCAAACTATTACATATCCTTCACAATATCCTTGGGATATTGTGTTATCACGGAAAAATCGGAGGTCCTGTGGATAAGCAAACAAACTGATTCTAGCACTATATTTAAAGAAACAAATCCTTATATTAAAATATTTGGGCATTAACATTTCCAGATCTCCGAATAAATGGTATAAACATAACTTTCCTGTAATTATTAACGAAAAATTGACTGAGCTTAAGAGATGGGCGATTTTTGCCTCTGTCACAGCTAAAATAAATTTGATAAAAATGATAGCCTTTCCCAAACTTTTATACTTAATGCAAAATATTCCATTATTTTTAAAATATAAACATATTCAAATATTACATAAAGGGTTCAGAGAATTTTTATGGGGGAAGGAAAAGATTAAAATGTCGATATATTGGCCCCAAGTTATCAAAGTCTGGCGGACCTGATCCGACACTGTGGATCAGGTCCGCCAGACTTCGCTGAATACGGCGAGCAATACGCTCGCCGTATTCAGCATTGCACCAGCAGCTCACAAGAGCTGCTGGTGCAACGCCGCCCCCTGCTGACTCGCGGCCAATCGGCCCCCAGCAGTGGGGTGTCAATCAACCCGATCGTACTCGATCGGGTTGATTTCCGGCGATGTGTGTCCGCCTGCTCAGAGCAGGCAGACAGGTTATGGAGCAGCGGTCTTTGTGACCGCTGCTTCATAACTGTTGTTTCTGGCGAGCCTGCAGGCTCGCCAGAAACACGGGCATCAAGCTCCATTCGGAGCTTGATACATATGCCCCATAGACTGAGTCAAGCATATAACTCAGCTGGTTTTAACCTTCCTTCATTACAAAAATATAATTGGGTCTGCATGGCTAAGCTTGTGGATAGCAGAGATGGGTCATTTTACCCTAAAGAGTACAGAAGAAAATATTTTGTCCCCGTTTGCAACGTTGTTATTGATAACAAGAGTTTTTTGCTTATTTGCAGGCTAGACACTACTGCGTTTCTATTAGATCTAAATCTCTACCAGAACAATGGAAAGATATTGAAATCTTTTTAACGCTGGTAACTTCTCTATCTCTTATTGGTACAAATTAATATTAAATAAAGAAGGGATTGAGAATATCAATAAATTAACTCATAAATGTAAAAAAGTTGTCCAATCAGTGGAGAATGACTCCCTTAATAAGAGTATTCAAAGAATTCATAAAGCTACAATCCTCATGGAGGGAGTCGCATCTGAAATTAATTTTGTATATATTACCCCAGATAAACTAACAAAATGGAATCAGGCAAGATCAGTTGCATGTTATAGATGTAATTTCGAAAGTCAAGAAATTCTGGAGCATGGTCAAGCATTGGCTCGCAAAAATCTTGAACCATAATATTCAGATTGATATATAAGATATAATTTTCTTAAAAGAAAAAAGTAAAGAGTTACCAAATATAAAATTCCTTAACTTCGTCTTTTTATGTGGACGTAATGTTATTTTCTCTCGCTGGAAGTCTAAGAAACCCCCAAGTTTTAAGAAATTCACAGAAACAGTTAAGAGCAAAAGGATAATTGAACAATATGATGCCTGAAATACTTTAAATACAGAAATCCATAAGTTCTTTGAAAAATGGGAAGATTATATAAAAATTCACCCATCAGTTATTCAGTATCAAATAATCTCTCCTTTTTTTATAAATACAGTTTACATACAAGAAGCTATCGTCAGAGGAGGATATTATTTATGCTAGATAGATAGAAGTGGATGGTGAGGGTAAGGGATGTTCTAAATACGAGATCAGTTGGAGGAAACACCCTTCCTTTTTTTTTTTGCTTTTCCTTGTGGTAAAATGAAAAATTGAGGTTTATTTTATGCTGTATCCCAAGAGACATGTACTAATATATTTTATGTATAAGACTGTATAATGTCATACAGAGCATTGTATTCAGTACGAAGGTTTTGTTTTTATAGTACTGACTACTTGAATTTTTGCTTTTCAATATTGTATTTGATATGAAATATTAATAAGCCTCTTTTTATAAAAAAAAAAAAAAGAATCTGGAGAAGATGGGGTGATTCATTCAGTTCCTGTTTCAGAACAGGGACTGGGTTTTTTCTCCAGCCTCTTTATTATTCCCAAAGAGGAAGGAATTTTCAGACCCATATTGGATTTGAAAACTTTAAACAAGTTTGTACGAGCTCCCGCCTTCAAAATTGAAACAATTCTCACAATTTTATCCTTGATCCAACAGGGTCAAATTATGTTCACAATAGAGCTCAAAGATGCGTATCTCCATATACCCATTAGTAAGGATCATTGTCAATTTTTCAGATTTGCCTTCCACAACAAGCATTACCAGTTTGTTGCCCTTTGATTTGGTATTGCTACATCAACCCACATCGTCGCAAAGGTTTTGGGGGCGTTGTTGGCAGTAATCTTATCTCAGAGCATATCAGTTGCTCCATACCTAGATGTAACCTTGTTTCAGGTTCCTTCACTGTCTCAAGCAGTTTCTCACACTCAGTCTTCTGCCCTTCCTACGGGATCATGGTTTAAAGATATAAATATTCTAAAGAGTTATTTAACTTCAGCTAGCAAGGTGTCTTTTCTGGGAGTTTCTATAGACTCAGTGGCCATGTGCCTTTCTTTAACAGTCAGTTGCAGACTAAGGAGCCTATTTATCAAAGTGTCAACTGAAAATTCGCTGGAATTCCGCATCATAATTGTTGCGAGATTGATCCGACCGAGTTATCAAAGCCTCAGACCGGCAAATGTTGAAACTTGTGACGTAACATACGATCTCGCGATCTCAATCTGACGCAGATCGATGCTTACGTCATTAAAGATGTTCTGAATACACATTCGGCTCTGTTTGACACTTTTCACCATTTATCAAATAGTTAACAGGTACGTTCACGGCTATTCCGACGCATCGTACCTGGTTTTCAATCCGCACCCTTGAGGCCCCGGATGCCATAGAAATCAATGGGAGTCTGAAAGCACCGAAAACGTATGTTCGATGCTGCAAGACAATGAAATATACCCCATTGATTTCTATGGTAGAAAACAAGTTACGTTTACACCTAACACCGTAGCATAAACCCCAAGTCTAAACACCCCTAATCTGCCGCCCCCGACATCGCCGCAAGCTAAATAAAATGTATTAACCCCTATTCCGCCGCTCCCCGACACCACCGCCACTAAATAAACTTATTAAACCCTAAACCTCTGGCCTTCCACATCACCACCACTAACTAAACCTATTAACCCCTAAACCGTCAGCCCCCCACATCGCCAAAAACTAAATTAAGCTATTAACCCCTAAACCTAACAACCCCTTAACTTTGAATTAAAATTACAACATCCCTATCTTAATATAAATTAAAACTTATCTGTAGAATTAAAATAAACTAATTTTAAACTATTAATTAACCTACCCTAACTATTATACTACAATTAAATTAAACTACCAATTAAATAAACTAAATTACACATTAAAAAAAACCTAACCCTACTAAAATTCAATTATTAAAAGTACTAAGTTACAAAAAAAACAGACTAAATTACAAAAATTAACAAACCAAATTATCAAAAATATTTTTTTACACCTAATCTAATAGCCCTAACAAAATAAAAAAGCCCCCCCAAAATAAAAAAAACCCTATCCTACAATAAACTACCATTGGCGATGTTAGGTGAATGTATTAATGCCGGCAAATGCAACATAGTTGACGCTTTGATAAATATCCCCCTTAAACTTCAGAAAGCATGTTCTCATCTACTATGTACTGCTTTTCCAACAGTGGCTCGGTGCATGAAAGTGGTGGACCAAATGGTAGCGGCATCGGATGTAGTGCCAATTGCTCACTTTCACTTACGTCCTCTTCAACTGTCTATGCTCAGACAGTGGAAAAGGGAATATCTGCAGTTAGATCAGCAAATTGTTCTAGGTTCATCAGTAAAGCAATATCTTTTTTTCTTGGTGGATAGGCAATCCTCCTTTGATTAATGGGGCATCCTTTCTTCATCCTTCATGGGCTGGGAGTTTCAACAGGTGCAAGGAGTCTGGTGTCCTTAGGAGGTGAGGTTAGCTATAAATATCTTGGAGCTCTGGGTGATGCTTTGAGCTCTTCAGTCATGGCATCTTCTTAAAAAGGAAAAGTTATATACACTTTCAATCAGACAATGTCACGGCTGTGGCATATATAAACCATCATTGAGGGACTCATACCCAGTTGGCTATGCAGAAGGTGTCTCAGATTTTATGTTGGGCAGAACGGAATCCATGTAAGCAATGCACATTCCAGGAGTCAAGGACTGGGAGGCGGACTATCTCAGCCATCAGTCTGTTCACCCGGGAGAGTGATTTTCAATCAGCTAGTTGCCAAATGGGGTCTTCTAAAAATAGATCTGACGGCCTCTGATTTAAACCACAAGCTCCCAGTTTATTTTGCCAGATTCAGGGATCCAAAAGTCAAATCCCACACATTAAGGCTTGTGGCCACTCACAATCATATGAAAGAAAACAATATTTCTTATTCCCTGATAAATTATTTCCTTTCAGAATGGTGAGACTTCACAGGACCCCAACCTATTTCTTTAATTTTTGGTGTCAGTTTTTTTATTTTCACCTCTATAGACCCTGCTTTCTCTTTCATACCCATCTGTTTCTTTTTTTCTGCTCGGATATATGTTAAACTGAGTAGTACAGGGAGGTGGGAGTGATTAAAAGCTCTTGTTGTTTGGGTTTCTTTGTCTCCTGGCGGGAGTTCAATCCCAGACCTTAAGGTTTGTGGACTCACTCACACCATACTGAAACAAAATAATTTATCAGCTAAGTATAAATTTGTTTCTGAAATTATTCAAAATATCCTTTTTTAGACTAAATTCTATGCTTTTAACATACGCTTATTAAGACATTTTTTTTTTTTAATTCACCATTCAAGATGACTCAACTTTTATAAATATAATTTTTGGACAAGCTTTTCTAAAGGAATAATTTAATTTAGTTTTGATTGATTTTATTTAGATTCGCAAAGAGATGCAGTTTCTATTTAAACTGTAACATGAAATCATGTTAATGGGAAATGATTATGTGCAGCTGTGTTTGCTTGGTTGACCAATAAGGAATCTGGCTCAAGGTATAAAGGAAGGCAGTGACTACAACAAACTCATCTTGAAAAAGCCCTGTAAGAGGAAGAAACACGTTGATGATTAAAGTTACAGTTTTTCTTCATTTCCATTCAAAGGAGGATATATTGTTATACTGAGGCAGAGATTGTCTTTGTTGTGCTGGACACTCTTATTAAAGCATATGAGAAGTCTGATACAGCTACGGAGGAATTCGAGTCTACAGAGATTACTGTTTTAAGGCTGTCACAGAGCACTGCTGTGAAGCTACTATCCCCACTGGATCACAGGTATCCTGCGTGCAATTGCACTAAAGAGCGGATTCTTTTTTCCTTACTACAAGCGGTTGGCAAAGTTTCTCCGCTGCAAGGACGGTCCTGACCAATAGGATCGCTACACTGAAGACAGCGCCTACTTCTTGTGATGTCAATAGTCACGTGTGCGCCTCTACGGAGGTGGGGAGCCCTGTAAGCCGATCGATTCGGAACGGTACCGGGAAGAATAAGGTAAAACATACCCGGTTACCATCACATGCTGGGACCACGCAACTAGTGACTAAATATTGGGGACTTCCATGACTTATTACATCTTGGTGGTTTACCCTCATAAGAGACTATTTTTTCCTCCTGTGGTGGCAACTGCTTTTTTCTTAGCCTTCATTTATTTATTTTATATGTATATCGGAGACGTCCGGTATTAGAATAATTTTTTATATGTATGACTAGTATTATAACTTTACTTTTATAGCTTTTAATAAATTGGCATAGCCACTTTTTCATTATCTACTTCTTATGTATATATTAATTATCTTCTATAAACCTTCAGCTTAAGCGCTCCTCCATATAAATGTTCTTGCTTTTAAGTTAGGACAGCACACCTTTTTCAGAATTGTGATATCTGCAATGATGTAACCGTATAATCCATCTCCTCTCATTTTACCCGCTAACTCAGCAATACAATCCGCTTTGAACAGTTGAAACCCCAGAAGGAGAAGCGTACTGTCCAGTATGGATCAGTTTAGCCAGGTTTCCATGAAACACACTGCAGCAGAGTTGGTATAATCCCTTTTCTTTCTAATGACACAGTAAGTCCACGGATCATCATCAATTACTTTTGGGAATATCACTCCTGGCCAGCAGGAGGAGGCAAAGAGCACCACAGCAAAGCTGTTAAGTATCACTTCCCTTCCCACAACCCCCAGTCATTCTTTTTGCCTCTAGTGCAAGGAAGAGGTGAAGTAATTAGGTGTCCTGATTATGATTCTTCTATCAAGATTTTTTTATTTTAAAGTCTGGGCAAGATTGGTCTGGCCTTCCATCACGATTTGGGTCTAGCTGTACTCCAGGTTAATCTCTTTGGCAGGGCTGTGGTAGCTTTAAAGCAATTAGGAACTTGTAAAGTGGGCTTTGCTGCATTTTCCTAACATGTTGCTGCTCTGGTATAGAAAGCCTGAGTAAATTTAGTCTGTCTTTCTTTTCACACAGGTCTTTGTGAGGAGCGACATCCTCTCAAACTTTGTGAGTCGTCTGACTGCCGGGCGGCTAGAATGCAGGTAAGTGCCTTTTTGTTCTTCTAGGGCTAGAAGGCTGGCACTGAAAGGGTTCAGACCCTCTGCTTTTATATGGGACATATCCTTATGGATGTTTAGGCAGTATGCAGGCACATAGTCATGAGATTTGGAGACTTAGGGGTTAATCCCCTTTATAGAGAGGAAGGGGTTATCCTACTTGGGGCTCAGTTCTAATTTTTAGTTTCTTCAAATTAGGCAGCATTCACTTTTTTATCTGATGAAACAACCCCTGTAGGTTGAGAAATGCCTTATATAGTATTAAAAGTCATTTTTATTTGAAGTTGTCTGTGTTAAGTGCTAGCCCGCTCTCTTGCACTGGTCACAGTACAGTGCCACACCATCTGGTAAGCATAATACCTACTTTTATCTGTACCTGCATTCCAGACGATATCACGCTATTGTGGCGCCCTCTCTCTATTCTTCTCTATTCCCTTTTTTATGACTGGTCTAAAGTAAGACTAGGTCAGCGAAGGAAGCATGTTTTTTGCCACTTTTTAAGGTCTGCATAGCTATGATGGTGGCTTTAAGGGACGAGCCTCATTGTGTTTATACAAGTTGTTTGCTGGAGGTGCGCAACTTTCACTGATTTTGGGGTAATTTTAGTAGCGGAGCGATGCTCTATGTTCCTTTTTATAACGGAGCGGTGTTACTGTCCAGAACGGCTCTGTGGAACTTAGTCATGCCAAGGAAGAGAATAGTCCTGTTAGATAGAGAATAGTAGTTTTTTTTTTTTTAAATCAGGCTCTACCTTTGTACTTTTACTATCGGGAGATCCTTTGTAGGACTTGTCTTATATTTTCGGAGTCTTACTGCTATATAAGAGTTTTTGTGGTCATGTTTTATTTCCACCATATGAAGGATAGATTCCCATGTAAATAAACTTCCAATGTTGAAATGCCAATATACATGGAGTGGGATTGGACAGTAGTTATGCAATGTTTTCAAGTTAGATTTTCTTCACTTCACCATTATTTCAATGTACAACTTGTTTTTCCTAAAGAATTGAACAGGGATCTGTTCCTAAATATTTAAATGAAAAAATATATATATATATATATTTTAATCAAGTTTCTATCATCTAAAAGTGAGTGTCCTTTTAAAATATTTGGAAATATTTGAAGAAAATTATTTTTAGCCTCATGTCTCCTTGGATGATGCTGTTTAGGTCTTGCCACAGCTTCTTCTCAAACGTCCCAAGCCCTTCTTCTCAATCTCCTGGAGGAGTTGTTTGCTGGCAGAATTGTCTGCCCAGGTGTCTTCTGGTATCTGTGGCATGATCCCGTTTCCTATCTTAAAGGGAATTCGCAAGAGGAAAAATTAGTCAGTCAGTTAATAGGTTTTCTGCTCCGCTTGCTAAGCATATTGTCCTCCATATAGTCTAGATAAGGTGGATAGTCGGTAGCATCTGAGGTTTAAATCTCCGATTCGGACAGTTTAATTCCTTCATCTGATGCTGAAGTAGTTTCCTTCAGATTCAGGCCTGAACACCTTTGATTTTAGGAGGGGTTGGCCACCTGGTAGACTTCAACTACCTGTCGTTGTTAATCCTCAAGAATCTAGTTATATATATATATATATATATATATATATATATATATATATATTTTAGGATTCATCTGAAATATTTTTCCTGTTTCCGTAGACTTTTCTCATGTATGGGGGAATTTAAGGAAGCTTTATCTCCCATCTCCTGTCTGTCATAAGCTGTCTCCTTTAAATAAGAGCACGACGCGGCCAATGTAGTCTAGTGGTTAGCTTGTGGCTTTGCAACTCAAGGTTGTTGGTTCGTATCCAGCTACTGACGCTGGATGTTCCTATTTAGTGCTTAACAGTTACTGATCAAAGAACCAGCAGACACAGGTTCTAATCCAATACAGAGCTTCTGCTCAGCAATCTCTCACATAAACTTATGTGTTTTTTTTTTCAAAATTGCCAATCTGGACTTCTCTCCATTTAAAGGATAGATACTCTTTTAAGGTTGCAGTCTTTATGAACAAGGGCGGCATCATTTTGGTGTGACGCCTTGTAGGACTCCGATCTGGAGGACTCCGTGGGAAGTCCCAGAACAGAAGGGCTGTTAGGCCAATCTTTTATTCTGTGGCTCTTTCCCTTTGTTATCCAAGCAGGAGCAGTTCAAGTCCTCTTGGATACACAGTCAGTCTGGATCAGGGGGGAAGTTGTTAAAGAAACCCGCAGCTAATGCTCATTCAGCAGATAAGGTTTACCCTCAAGCCAGGATCGGATCCTGTAGGGGGCCATTATATCTCAGTTTTTCTCATGCCTGGATACGAGAGACCCTAGATTTCTAGGGGCTGTGGTCAGTTTTCCAGGGTTACGTATCATAATTCAATTCCTTCCTCCCAGGAGCAGGTTCACCTCTCAAGAATAGCTGTACCTGGTGATGAGAGAGGCGTTTTTTATATGGGTTGATTCAAGAGGCTCAGTTCATGGTGACCATAGATCTGGAGGTCATGTATGTTCAAGTTCCTGAGTTTTGCCTTTCTGTCAAGCACTTTCAGTTTGTGGCTCTTTCATCTGGCCTTGCCATAGCTCTGAGGGGCTATATTGCCAGTGATCAGGTTTCAGTGAATTGCTGTGATGACTTTCCTGGACGTCACAAGGTTCAGGCACCATTTTTTCAACTAGCAAACTCTCATACTGAGATCTTGTTGTTTTTCTTCATTCCACGGATGGAAGTGAATCTGAAGATGAGTTCCATTGTTCCAGCTACAGGGGTAGTTTCTTAGGGACCATATTAGTTTCCCTATCTCTGAAGAAAAAAAATTGACAGAGGTCAGAAAATAGTGATTTTTTTATTTTTTGCATTCTTCTGTTTGGCCATTATGTGGCTCAATATATGAAGGTAATTGGTCTGATGGTTGATTCATTGGACATCATTCCTTGGTTTGATTAGCTTGCGGGAGGTAGCAGGATTGTTACCCGCATTCTCCAGTTCTCAGGTGCTTCTGTCTCGAGGCTTGTGCTTCTGGAGATTTTTCCAAGTAATAGTAACCATGGTCGCTAGCCTGTTGGATGGTGATTATAGACTTGGGAGGAGTCTGCTCTTCGCTTAACCATTTTGGAGTTGAAAGCAATCTACATTGTACTGATGGCTTTTCCTCAGTTGTCTTAACCAGTTTTTCCAGTTCTGGTTGTACAATTCCATCTCAGCGGTTACGTTATCCACCTGGGAAGAATCTGGAGTTACTTTTCCATGATTGCCGTGGATTATTTGGTGAGCGGATGCTCACATCGTTGTTTTTCCGCTATTCACATCTCAGGTGTGAATACCGGGAGCTGTCTTCTTGAGCAGTCAGATTTTCTTTTCCGGAGGTGTTCTCTATGTTAACCCTCAATGAGGGGTGCTGGAGTTGGAGATGGCAGTACATCAAGCTTCCAGGTTATGTTAAAGGTCTAGAGATCAGCAAGCTGCTCTGTTAAATTCCCTGGCATTGCCTTAGGATTCAGTCTGGCATCACTGTTTCTTGGTTTGCTCCTCTTCTACAAATCATTGTTCGTATCAAACAGGAGATGAGTAGATAATTCTGATTATCTCTGTGTGCCTCGCAGGATCTGGTAGGCAGACCTAGAGGAGATGTTATCTCTTCACTTTGGAGACTGCCTCTGGGTAAGGACCTTCTAATCAGGGTCCCTTCTCTCATTCAAATTTAGTTTCTCTGAAGCGGTCTGCTTGGAGATTGAACGCTTTGTTTCCTCTAAGCGTGGGGTTTCTGATTCGGTCGTTGAAACTAGAGAGATTTACCATATAGTATTGATGTGAATCCAAGGGCTAGTCTTGGAGTACAGTTATGATTCCTAGAATTCAGTTTTCTTCTCCAGGAGAGTCTGGAGAAAGGTTTGTTACCTAGTACTCTGAAGGATTTCTGCCTTGTCTATTTTGTTAAGCGTCTGGCAGATGTGCCAGATGTGCAATCCTTTTGTCAGTCCTTCGTCTGAATCAGGCCTGTGTTTAAATCTGTTACTCCCCCTAGAGTTTTAACCTTGTTTTTTTTTTAGTTTTTCAGCATGCTTCATTTGAGCCTATGAGTTCCTTAGGTATTTGGATGTTATCTTGGAAGGTTTCGTTTTTGTTGCCATTTCTTCTGCTCGGAGAGTCTCTGAACTATCGGCGTTACAGCATGATTCCCCTTACCTTATCTTTAACTCGGGTAAGGTGGTTCTGCTTGCTAAGTTAGGTTTCCTTCCTAAGGTTGTTTTGGATAGGAATATTAATCAAGAAATCGTTTTCTTCTTTGTGTTCTAATCCTTCTTCTCATACAGAGCGTTTGTTGCACAACCTAGATGTGGTGCGTGCGCTGTAATTCTTCTTGCATGCAACTAAGGATTTTCGCCAGTCTCCTGTTTTGTTTGTCTGTTTCTCTGAGAAACGCAAGGACCAGAATGCTACGACTACTTCTCTTCTTTCTGGCTGAAGAGTATAATTCACTTAGCCTATGAAACTGTTGGACAGCAGCCTCCTGAGAGAATCATGACTCATTCCAAGAGGGCTGTTTCTTTTTCCTGGGCCTTCAAAGATGAAGTTTGTGTTGAACAGTTTTGCAAGGCTTCAACTTGGTCCTCTCTACATACTTTTTCAAAATTTTATAAATTTGATACTTTTGCCTCAGCTGAGGCCTCTTTTGGGAGAAAGTTTTTTTTTTTCTTTCAAGCAGTGGTGCCTTCTGTTTAGGTTCCCTGTCTTGTCCCTCCCTTATCATCTGTGTCCTCTAGCTTGGGTATTGATTCTCAAAAGTAATTGATGATGATCCGTGGACTCACTGTGTCATTAGAAAGAAAACGAAATGTATGCTTACCTGATAAATTTATTTATTTTTTGACACAGTTAGTCCACGGCCCACCCTGTATTTTCAGACAGGTTTTTGTTGTATAAACCTCAGGTACCTCTGCACCTTGTGTTGCTTCCTTTCTCTCCTTTTTCCTTCGGTCGAATGACTGGGGTTTGTGGGAAGGGATTCTTAACAGCTTTGCTGTGGTGCTCTTTACCTCCTCCTGCTGGCCAGGAGTGATATTCTCAACAGTAATTGATGATGATCCGTGGACTCACCATGTCAAGAAAGAAAGACATTTATCAGGTAGGCATAAATTTTGTTTTTGTCCAGGTCCTCTGGGAGCTGAAGTTCACCAGGTGGATTCTCGGCAGTGAAGGCCTGAAGCCATGTTGTCAGAGTTTAACGATTGCAGCTGCCCACTTGCTTCACTTGCATCTCCTGCAGCACCTGCTCAGAGCTATTGTTCCTCCAACTGAAACATCCAGAAAAAGGTCTGGAACAAAAGTGTGCATCTGATTAGCCTGAATGTACTGTCTGACATTTAGTAGTTCGTCCCTTGAAAGAGTTGTTGATAAAGGATGACCAGGGACCATACAAACAAAGAGCAATAATGAATGCATAAGTGACCTTTATACCAAGGCAGCCATCTGTGTCACCAGTTAAACTGTCATCTCTAATATAAAGTGAACCTTACGTTTATTACCTTCATTACAACACTTAACATTCATCATGACTAACTCTTCATTCTTCTCACCTGTAACAATATTGATGCATGACTCATTGAATATAATCTTTCATTGTCACATCACATCTTATTTCACAGTTGAAATTTACCTTCTTCTCTTGTCCTACCTTTTAATACAAAACACCATCATTTTGCTTTGTGGTAGTTTGAATGCCCTAAGCCTATTATGAGTACAGTTTTATCAGATTGCCCTCTTATTCTATCCATCCAATTCTTTAACTGTCTATTTAAAGCTTCCAAAAATGCCGTAGCTCAAAGCGCTAGCTTATTTTATATATTTTGCACATGTAAATGGGGATTTGCATTTGTTCAATTTGAATCTGTTTGGTTTCTGAAAAATTAACAATGTGAAAAATGTTTTTCTTGCTAATCTGATAATTTGAGCACAAACAATATTTGATCTTGAGCAAACAAAAACTTTACTCTCCACTTGTACTATGAGTATACAGATTCTTGTAGTATACTCGTGATATAAATTTCACACAAACCCGATTACTGCAATTTTGCGCAAAATAGTGCTTCACATAAAATCTTGTCTTTTATAAGGAAGTCAATTTTCAATGTTTTTATCTATTTAGCCCTTCAGAGGGGGATATGTACCAAGCAGCCATTTCAACCTTCTAGTACTCTATTCAGTAACATTATACAATACTACAGCCCAAATAAATGTGTTTTATTGATTTATTTATCCCAAATTGCATGGCTAATTACATAAACAATGTATTTTATTTGTCTATAGATCTATAAATTACTATGTTGCTGAGATAAAGTGACGTTGCAGAATATGTGTTTTGGTTATCTCTATGGGAATTTGAGCAATTTATTCACCACATGACCTGCAGTCCTTTTGCTATGCTGTCAGATTTCAACAGATCAGCCAGCATATTTTATGATTGTTCCTGGCTAATGTGAATCATTTTGTTAAGAGCAGACTTTCCCAACTCCAATCTCCAGTGCCAGAAATTTGGATGGGGGGTTGTAAATTGATCATTTTATTTAAAAAAAAAAAAAAAAAGTTTGGATTCCATAACTAGTTGGGATTTTGAAATACTGGATTTGGGGATATGTACCTGTGGCCCTAGTGTTAGGCCAAATAGGTGGCTGCTCATGATGGGGCCTTGCAGAGGGGCAGAGAATAAATTGTGCTGCATTTTATTTTTTTGTCTCTGGGGCATTTTTGGTTTTATAGTTGCATTGCCCACCAATTTTCTAACCTTTACAGCCCCTACACAATTGCAAAATCTCTGGCTGTCAAGCCCAGGGTACTCACTTTCATCTACCTTCTGCCTGCCACTGTGTGGTGTGGTCAGCCTCAGCATAATCAGGAGACAAGGGGGACACTAGCAACAATGAACATGTAAAACAGACTGAGTTACTGCACCTTGAGCATTTTAAAGGGACATTCCAGTTAAAATCTAAATGCACATAGATGTATTACATATTTGAATAGAAACATGTATTGGCAAAAATGCTTTTAGTAAAAGTTATCACTGTTTTAGTGTTAGCATTTTTCTCTGCACGTGCATGTGAACATAACAACAAGATATTCTCGGTGCACCATTATTTTAAATACTACAGTTGCTCATAGCATTAGTGGGGCTTGTATCATGTCAGCAATTACCAAATTGAGTCATTACCAGATGGTACAAGCACCTTAGGCTCTCTGAGCAAGTGCTGTATTCAAAATGCTGGTGCATGGTGCATACTTAAATACACTTTTGAAACAGCTATAACTTTTACTAGAAGCATTTTTGCTAATGCATGTATATTACAAAAATTCTTTTATTCAAAACTAAAATGTATCCAAATGGATTCCAATTTTGGCTGGAATGTCTTTTTAACCACTTTGCAACCAGAGTTAATTAGGTGCTATTAACATTTATTATACTCTCTCTCTCTGATTTGTCCCTCCTCTTACACTCTGATCTATCTTCTATCTTTATTCTTTTCTCTCTCTCTCTCTCTCTCTCTCTCTCTCTCTCTCTCTCTCTCTCTCTCTCTCACTCACTTACCTTTCTCTCTTTCCCACTTGTCTCCCCTCCTTTGTCTATTTACTCTCTCCCTCCTCTTTCCTCTCTCACTCCCTTACCTTTTTTCATCTTCTTTCTCTTTTCCCTTTCTTCTATCAACTTTCTTTTTTCATCTCTTCCTGCTCTTCTCTCTTCATTCTCTATCTCTCACTCTCATCTCTCTCCATTTTCTCTTCTGACTCTCTCCTTTTTCTTTCCTTCTCTTCCATTTCTCTCTCTTTCTTCCCCTTGCTTGCTTTTTCTATTTTTCTTTCCATTGTCTCTCCGTTCTCTCCTCTAGACTTAACTCTCGTCTTCTCTTATTGTCCTCTCTCTCCCTTCTCTTTTCCCTGCTATCTCTTGTCTTTGTCTCTCCCACTCTCTCCCTTCTTTAACCTCTTTATTCTCGCTCCACTCTTTTTTCCCCCCTCTTATCTCTTCTTCACTCTTTCTGTTCTTGCTCCTCTCTCACTCTAACATGTATCTTTCTCAATTTGTCCTCTTCTCTCCACTGCCTAACTAATAGTCTATACAATTGCAAGCTTCCAGGACACTGAGGTCCCTTTGTAATTTTCACACACTATTTAAGTAGGTTTTAAATAACCCTTAATCTCAGGTAGAAAAGTGCTTTTCACAAATTGATTTTCAAACCTTCTGCTAAAAATGGTTTTCCTGTTCCTGAAGCTATTACAGAAATATTTTCTAAGGAATGGTACAAGCCAGGTATTCCTTATAATCTTATTTTAATAAGATGTTTCCTTTTCCAGCTTCTAGTATAGAGCTCTGGGAAACTATTCCTAAGGTGGTTTGGGCTACCTCCATGTTGGCTAAACATACTACTATTCATTTAGCGGATAATACTTCTTTAAAATCTTTTTGCAGAAAGGCATTTCTGCAATCAGTACCGCTTGTGTTTCTTTACCCTCTACTCTGTGGTGTGACAGTTTATCTGATTACTTATCAGATGTTTCTGCGATAGAAGTTTTTCAAAGTCAGTATAATTATTTCTATTTAATTCTACCTACAAGCTACAAAGGATTTAAAACAATCCTCTAATTTGTTTATTCTTTTCTCGGGTCCATGCAAAGTAAAAAATGCTACTGCTGTTACTTTAGCGTCTTGGCTAAAGCTCTTGATTCCCAAGGCTTACTTTAAGGTGAAATAGTCTCTCCCTAAATACAATAAAGCCCATTTGTCTAGATCAGTTTCCTCTTCCTGGGCTTTCAAAAATGAGGCTTCTGTTGAATAATTTTGCACTGTGTCAGTACAGTGATCCTTGCATTCCTTTACTAATTCCACCATGTTTATGTTTTTGCTTCTTCTGAAGCAGCCTTTGATTTTGCACATCTATGTCTCTCTTTAACTGCATTATCCTCTTTTTTTTTTTTACATTTTTGCACATGCTTGAATAATAAAAAAACTAAAAACATTAATAAATGTAATAAAAACATTAAAATATTGCTTATATTAAACTTTCAGGGCCAGATTACAAGCGGCACACTAAATTACTTTACCAAGGTGCACTTACGTCAGAACTTCGGATACGACAGAGCTAACTTCTTTTCCCCATAGACTTCTATGTAAGCACTGCAAAAACCATTATCAGTTATCGCTTGCACGGGAAACCCAGAGTGAGTTAAGAATACTTTAAACTCCTATGTTCTTTACGTAGAAGAAAATGTTTATTTTATATATATATATATATATATATATATATATATATATATATATATATATATAATTATTATTATTATTTATTTTTAATAAGAAGGAAAAACAAATCTATGTGAAGAACCTAGGAATTTCAAGCATTTCTATTCAAAACACATTAAGGGGCCCTGCTGCCCAGATTGCTGCTCCTTAACTGGTCCGCTGCCTCTGAGGCTGCGGACATCAATCCGCCTGATCCTATCTGATCGGGTTGATTGACACTTGCAGGGGGCGGAATTGCACAAGCAGTTCACCAGAACTGCTTTGCAATGTTAAATGCCGACAGCGTATGCCTATCGGACATGATACGCTACAGCGTATCATGTCAGACAGACATTAATAAATCGGCCCCTAAAAATAAATAAAGATGATATTGCATATTTCAAGGTATTTGACTGGGAAGGGCTCAAAAATGTGTGTGAAAAAGAAAGTACATTTTTCCAAACAAATTAAAGTCCTTCATTCTTCAGTGAGAAAGATTATTCAAAAGTGGAAAACATTCAAGACAGTTGTCAATCTTCCCAGGAGTGGTCATCCCAGCAAATTCACCCAAAGGTCAGACCATGCTATGCTCAGAGAAATTGCAAAAAAACCCCAAAAGTTACATCTCAGACTCTACAGGCCTTAACATGTTAAATGTTAAAGTTCATGACAGTACAATTAGAAAAAGACTGAACAAGTTTGGTTTGTATGAAAGGGTTGCCAGGTGAAAGCCTCTTCTCTCTTAAAAGAACATGGCAGCACGGCTTAGGTTTGCAAAGTTGCATCTGAACAAACCACAAGTGTCCTTTAGACAGACTAGACCAAAGGGGAGATTTTTGGCCATAATGCACAGCACCATTTTGGCAAAAACCAAACACAGCATATCAGCAACACCTCATACTAACTGTCAAGCACGGTGGTGGAGGGGTTATGATTTGGGCTTGTTTTGCAGCCACTGGATCTGGGCACCTTGCAGTTATTGACTCAACCATGAACTCCTTTGTATACCAAAGTATTCTAGAGTCAAATGTGAGGCCATCTGTTCAAACAGCTAAAGCTTGGCCGAAATTGGGTCATGCAACAGGACAATGATCCCAAGCACATGTAACATATGCCTGCCTGCTATTGCTGTCCATTTAAGGTTGCCGTCCCTGCTTCTGTCAATTATGCTGTTTATGGAGTAGTCTGCATTCATTCTACTGCTGGAATTTACCTGCCTAACTAATTATTCAGGCACCTGATTCGCTTAGCCTCTTTTTTAAGTCATGTTAGGCCTATTGTGCTTTGCATTAGCTTTGAAGTTTGTTCCAGATTTACAGATTCCTGTGTTTGTTCCAGCATGGACTATTCTAGAGATACAGCCTTACCTGCCTGTTAAGCCTGATTTTTTTCTAAACTGCAAGTAACCATATATTTCCTGTATTGTTTCCTGGACACTGCTATTATACTAACTCTGAACTCAATCTAAATTTCAAGTTTGTATTTTGATAGAATCATTCTCTGATTGCTAGAACTGAATCTTACTCTGAACCTTACAACTATTCACTGCTACAAGTTATCATTGCTCAAACTAATATTATGTACTGTTAACCCATGCAGCAACTCTGTGCTTCTATGAACCACAATCTCCTATCTGTTTCCTTTTGAAGACTGAATATCTTTGTTTTTTTTATGTTTTACACTTCATGCATCCTGCAGCAACTCCTTGTAACTATGAGTCACAGTATCTATAATGTTTCCTTTGAAGCCAGAATATATTGTATACATATGTTTTACTCTTCATGAATTCATGATACTCTTCCCCAGGTCAGGGGTCGGTGTCTCCAATTCCCTACCATTGCTCCAAGGGTCTGTCTTCTGAGCGGTTATACACTCGATCATGAGAGCGCACCAGCAAATCTATAGCAGAATGGCTGAAAAGAAAAGAATCAAGGTGTTGCAAAGGCCCAATCAAAGTCCAGACCTCAACCCGATTTGAATTGCTGTCGCAGGACCTTAAGAGAGCTGTGCATAAACAAATGCTGCAAACCGTAATGAACTGAAGCAACGTTGTAAAGAAGAGTGGGCCAAAATTCCTCCACAACGATGTGAGAGACTAATAAAGTCATACAGAAAACGATTACTTCAAGTTATTGCTGCTAAAGGTGGTTCTACAAGCTATTGAATCATAAAGTGTACTTGATATTTCACAGATGGCGTCTCCATTTTGGCTTTATTTTTGTTAAATAAATCATGACACAGTGTAATATGTCATGTGTTGCTCATCTGAGGTTGTATTTACCTAATTAGTTTTTTTTAAACTCTTTTTTTAAGGAATATACAGATACATCATATAATCAATAAATACACATTTTGCATATTTCCTTGTTTTTTCGGTTTTTGCAGAATGTCAGATAGTCCATGATGTCGGGATTTATGGCTATCAGTTTGAAACTCCATAAATTTGTGCTGGAGAAAAATTCCCATGCTTATACTATTCTTGTATTTACCTAATTGTAAGACCTGCTAAGGACCAGATGATTGTTATAATTTACTGATACATAAAACCATAGGGGTCGATTTATTAAGCAGCAGATGCAGCATCAACGCCCCATCATTTCTGGTCTGCCAGAAACTGAAGTTAAAAAGTAGCAGTCGTAAGAAATGCTTGTTGGATCTGCAATGTGCTCATAAATAATAAATAGATACTAGGTAGCTGACAAAATCAGAATTTGTTAACAATGGTTACAATTTAATAATACAGTGAATACAAGAAGATACGTATGGAAAAAATAATAACCACCGGTGGCTAATGAGGCTAAAAAAGTGTACAAAATATATATATATATATATATATATATATATTGTGCACTAATGATTGGAAAAAAGGTTCTATATAGAACTGCAAACAAAGTCCCAGTTAAGGCAAATAGGCAAAGATTGGCAATCTCACATGGAACGCTGGTAAAAGTTAAAACATCTTCAGTATAAAGTTACCTGCGATCACTACTATGCAGCCAACAGCTCAAATAACGTTCTGTTGGATTAATAAATAAGTCAGACAGTCGATTGCCTTGCAACACGACTATCAGCCGTATAGAATCAGTCCAGGATTGGACCCAACTGCTAGCATGAAAAGATAAACACACGCTAGCATGCTGAGAGAAAACCAGGACATGACCCACTCAGGAATAACAATGAACAGGTTAATTTGTAGAAAAAGAATAGAGTACTCACAGATGCAGGTATTCAGATTGGAGTTTTAAAACAGGCATAGGATAAGGCAGTTGAGTGATCAAATGAAGCAGTGGACAATGTCCCTTTAATCAAGTACAATGATGAGGCAGCAGAGTGGTCAGGAAAAGCAAAGGTCAGTGTCCCTTTAATCAAGTACAAGGATGAGGCAGCAGAGTGGTCAGGCAAAGCAATGGTCTGTGTCCCTTTAATCAGATACAAGGATGAGGCAGCAGAGTGGTCAGGCAAAGCAATGGTCTGTGTCCCTTTAATCAGATACAAGGATGAGGCAGCAGAGTGGTCAGGCAAAGCAATGGTCAGTGTCCCTTTAATCAGATACAAGGATGAGGCAGCAGAGTAGTCAGGCAAAGCAATGATCAGTGTCCCTTTAATCTGCTGCCTCATCCTTGTATCTGATTAAAGGGACACTGACCATTGCTTTGCCTGACCACTCTGCTGCCTCATCCTTGTATCTGAGTGGTCAGGCAAATCAATGGTCTGTGTCCCTTTAATCAGATACAAGGATGAGGCAGCAGAGTAGTCAGGCAAAGCAATGGTCAGTGTCCCTTTAATCAGATACAAGGATGAGGCAGCAGAGTGGTCAGGCAAAGCAATGGTCTGTGTCCCTTTAATCAGATACAAGGATGAGGCAGCAGAGTGGTCAGGCAAAGCAATGGTCAGTGTCCTTTTAATCAGATACAAGGATGAGGCAGCAGAGTGGTCAGGCAAAGCAATGGTCAGTGTTCCTTTACGCAAAATTCAGAGTATTCGTGAGCCGGAATGCAGAAGCAGCAAGAACAACAACAAAAGGGCACCGGAGCGAAGTCCCGCCAAGGCTTTTAAAAGCCTGATGACGAGAAGGGGGCGGAAACCGGAAGGCAGCGTCACGTTGCTAAGCAACGAGACGCACAGTAGCTGAGAGAGATCCGGGAGCCACGGCTATGATCAGATTGTGACAAGGACTTTATAGTGTAGTAACTCTGTCTGACAGTAGTGGTTTTCCTAAGCCGTATGGTACCTTTGTCACCCAAAAGCAGTCGATTACCTTACAACCCGACTTGCTGGCATTGTACCTCTCTGGCGTGCGATCATCCGGGGGATTATGCTCCTCTCTTAGTTAGTGGTGGTCACGCGACTGGTGTCCTCCAATAGTAATTCTGCTATGAGCTGTCAATCGCGGTAATTTTAAAATTATTACTTGAAAAGTTCAGCTTCCAGAAAGAATGTACAGAGTGCTCTTGATAAAGGCCTCAAACAGCTGAAACACATAGATGTGTATTATTCCTTGAATGACTGCCTAAGACTTCTTTTTTTGGGCTCAGAGTGCTCTGTACATTCTTTCTGGACGTTTTCAAGTAATAATTTTAAAATTACCACGATTGACAAAGCTCATAGCAGAATTACTATTGGAGGACACCGGTCACGTGACCACCACTAACCAAGAGAGGAGCATAATCCCCCAGATGACGACACTCCAGAGAGGTACAAAGCCAAAGCTGTTGGGCGTCAAAGGTACCATTCGGCTTGAGAAAACCACTACTGTCAGACATAGAGGTACTATGCCATAAAGTCGGGTTGCAAGGCAATCGACTGTCTTTGGGCGACAAACGTACCATACGGCTTCGGATAACTACCACTGTCTGACATATTTATTAATCCAACAGGACGTTATTTAAGCTGTTAGCTGCATAGTAGCAATCACAGGTAACTTTATACTGAAGGGTTTTGAACTTTTACCAGCGTTCCATATGAGATTTCCAGACTCTGCCTATTTGCCTTATCTGGGACTTTGTTTGCAGTTCTATATAGAACCTTTTTTCCAATCAATTAGTGCACAACATATATATTTTTGTACGCTTTTTTTAGCCTCATTAGCCACAGGGGGTTATTTTTTCCATACGTATCTTCTTGTATTCACTGTATTATTAAATTGTAACCATTTTTAACCAGTTCTGATTTTGTCAGCTACCTAGTATCTATGTATTATTTATTGTATTTATTAACACATTGCAGATCCTACAATATTCTGCTTTTGAACGCAGGGACCTGTCTTTTTATATTGTGTACTCCCTTAAACGCTAGTAAGTGCTAGTAATATTGCACTTATACATTTAGAGTAATTTTTGCACACAAGAAATGCTTGTGCAATGTTAAATGCTGAGAGCGTATTTTGTCCACATTTAGCGAGGTCGAGTGGACATGATTCGCTACAGCGAATAATGTCCGCTTGACCTTTGGTAAATCTACCCCATAGAATTCAAAGAGGGTGTACTTTCATTTTCACATGACTCTGTGTGTATGTATATGTATGTGTGTTTCTTTGTATGTATATGTACACATACATATTTACAGACACGTATACGCGTGTATACACATATATAGTCATATAGATATACTTTGGAGCCCTTCCCTGTCAAACACTTCCATATGAAATATCCATTTTAACCCTTTTATAAACTTTGTAATTAAAATTATAAATGTTTATCAAAGTGTATATATGTGTGTTTTTTTAATTGATTTGGAAAATCAGCCAATAGAAATGCAAGGCACCCCTATATAAGGGGGAACCTCGCATTCAAGCTTCAGTGTGCTGCGGTGACAGCATGAAGAGGACATCGGAAGATCAGAATAAAAGAATACTGGATGGAAAAGGACAACCCAGAGGAGCGCCATTATGGATCCCTAGCTGCCCTACTAAGGAGCTGGATTCAAGTTTGGTGAGTAATCAATGCAAACATAGGACAATGCCTTGAAGAATGCTTAAAGGGATATAAAACACTTTGAGATGGTAATATAAAAGATACATTGTATATAAAAGAAACATTGTGTATATATATATATATATATATATATATATATAAAGGTAAAGGGGTAGTATAGCATCCCAAATTCGGAAGGTACCACATCCAGTCGTGGAGGGGGGGCGACCATGGATAGGTTCCCAGCAGCTGTTGCGGCGCCCAGGAACAAAATTGGAACAGAGTGATCATCTCCACATTTACCTAAACATGTTGCCTTAATCCCACTGTGGGGGGGGGGGGGGAGGGTGACCATGGTTAGGTTTCCAATGGCGGTTGCAGTGCCCGGGAACAATATTGGAACAGAACAGTGTGGATATTGGAACAGTAAAAAGGTAACATGTTTAGGTAAATATGGAGTTGATCGCTCTGTTCCAATTTCAATCCCGGGTTCCGCAACTGCCGCTGGGAACCTATCCATGGTCCCCCTCCCCATGGCGGGATGTGGTACCTTCCGAATTTGTTATGCTAAACTACCACATTACCAAAAAAAACTGCAATATACTTTTTTTTTATTTTAAAAAAATCAAAAAGAGTGTCTCCAGCGCTAAGAGACTATGCGGGTAGAGTAAATATAAAACACATTGTACACAGAGAGATAAATAGCAACAACAGAGATAGTTGTAACAATAAAGTGAGCATAAACCAAACATGCAACAATTATAAAAACATCAGTCCACAATATTGTATCAGATGCACAGACAAATTAACAATAGAGTTAGTAGGTGCACTTGTTTAAATGTGTGCAAAGTTTTAAAGAGTAGACTATAGACAATGCAGTGTAGCAGTAGTAGAAATTTCTACTTACAGGAGAGAACCTCAATCCTATGAGGTAAGATAGCGGCCCAGATATAGGAGGCAAGTCAGAGTCGCACCTGCTATCCTAAGGAGACTTTTTCAAGATAGGAACCCCCACTTCAATAGGATGCTGCAGTAAGAGGATTCAGAGCTGTCAGTGATAACTGATAGACATTCAGACGAATCAGTTCGGGGACATTCCTCAATCTGTTCTCACCCGGTCATGTAAGGAATGGGATAAAAACAAAGATGCGCACAAATAGTGAAATACCGTTTATGTAGGTTACAAGTATGCACATCAGTGAGACATACACTTACAGGACATGCCCTCAATCCAATATGAGGTAAGGGTACAAGCGTGAGGTTACATGCTATAGATAAAAAACAGATATTTGCAAGACACTGGAATAACACAGGGAGACCCGCTCGATCATAACACAGCATTTCAAAGTCACAAGGGACTTCTTCATCAGAGGAGTGTGGCAGTTTGAATATTATTAAACAAACAATTAAAAGGCCAGCCCAGGTGTATGTCAGCTACCTATAAATGTTAGTGCCGACACTTCGGTTCTTATAACATTCACAGTCTATCCAAGAAATAAACAGAAAGATCTCAATTGGGCAGTGTTCAGCATCACTCCAATAAGAGAGGCCGAGATGAATAAATTCAAAGGATCCCTCGATGGAATAAGCAACACATCCCACATTAAAACCTGTCTAAAATGAAAAATATAAAAAAAACAAAATTGGGCATTATGTAATGTACAAACAGTAACCCTAAATGGGTATAGACTCACCAAATAGTCCAATAGCTGACACAATTTGACCCCCTTAATTGGGCTTACCAGTATGGTGTCCTTAAATTTAAAAAAGTTTGGCACCAAAAAGCGGCATTCCGCTGTGTCACTTTCAGTGACATCTTATGACGTTCTAGTTCCAGCGCTATCTCATGACGTCACTTCCAGTTTGGGGAATGGAATGGATAGTCAGTATTTTAGTTTTAGACAGGTGATAGAAGCATTTGCATACTATTAATCAAACATTATCCACTAGTATAAAAAATATAAGAATAAATGAGAAAAAAAGGGAATAATATTAGGAGCACACAATATAACTCTCGAAAATAGATAATTACAAGGACAAGAGATATAACAAACTCTATATATATATATATATATATATATATATATATATATATCTCAAATTATCCACGAGGAGTATTGAAAACATAGTTCTTTTCATAACTATAGGAATATTTAAACACGTATATAAATCTTTTAGCTGTTTGTTTAATCATTTATTTATGTTTATCTGTGAATACATACGTTACTTAAATGACCTGTAAATACATTAGATCTGCATAATCAACAAATGAATGATAACAAGACAATGCAATTGCACTTAGTCTGAACTTTAAATGAGTAGTATTTTTTTTTCTGACATTTCCACTCTTCCACAAATTTCCACTCTTCCTTTATCATGTGACAGCCATCAGCCAATCACAAATGCATATTTGTATATTCTATGCAATCTTGCACATGCTCAGTAGGAGTTGGTGACTCAAAAGGTGTAAATAGTAAAGACTTTGCACATTTTTTTATGGAAGTAAATTGTAAAGTTGTTTAAAATTGCCTGCTCTATCTGAATAATGAAAGTTTAATTTTGAATTGTGTGCAAAAGAGCTATGATTACTTTAGGGCACTTCCCGCCAAATGCCCTTCTCAGGGCAATTTTTTTAGGATACATTATTTTAAAGATAGGCTTTTTTTTGGGGGGGGGGGGTAGTTTGGTTTTAGTATAGGGTTTATTTTATGCAAGAGAGCTTATCACTTCAACTAGGGCACGCCCAACAAATGCATTTAAAATAGGTTTTAGTGTAAGTTTAGTTTTTTTAGGGGTGGGCGCTTTTTAAAGGGGACTTTAGTTTTAGGATAGGTCTTACTAGTTGGGGTTTTCACTTTTTTTTTTTTTAATGAAAGTGTAACTTAGGGGTTCTTAAGTTAGGTATCTTGGGGGATTGTTGTTAGGAGATTAGGGGGTATGTTGCGATAGGTGATTGTGGCAGTTAGGGAGTTAATAGGTTAGGGGGTATTTTGCGATGGGGGTTGTGGTGGTTATGGGGTTAATAGGTTGGGGTAGTTTGTGATGGGGTATTGGTGGTTTAGGGGTTAATAGTTTAGTAAGGTAATTTGGCATTGGTTATGTTGCGGTTAATAATGTACGGGGTGTATAGTGTTGGTGTAAAAACTTTGAGTGAGCTTTGAGTTCATGTAAAAAGTTTGAGCATGAATTGCGATTTGTGTTTGAGTGATCGCATTTACTTTCAGGTTGTAATACGAGCGCATATTGATGCTAAGTGCTGACGATAGAAAATATAGGCAACGTGAGTTTGTGCAAATACATTTGCAGTAATTTAAACACTGTGCCACTTGAGTGCAAAAAATACTGCAATCTCGCAATTGTGTTTGCGCTTCTCGTGCAATCGATTACATCCTTAAACTAGCCCATAATGGGGCAATCTATTTTTTTATTATAGTATACCAATGTTTCTGTTGATGAGAGAGAAACCTTAGAGGTCTATAAAGCTTTGTTTGGAACCTGACTGTTAATACATTAGTAAACACAATATCACTGACCCCCTGGGTTAAGACAAATAAGAACAAACAACACATATTCAAATCTTATAAACAGGCAACAGGTTTGGACAGGCATCACTGGTTGAATAACTTACTGTGGAGGGAGCTATGGTGTGGTTAAAAGACAATTAGTACATCAGAATAAAGACATTGGGTCAACAACTTACTACAGAAGATGATTATTACGTTTAAATAGTTCAAGGAAGTAGATTCAACTGCTTAAAAAAGTTTTCATCTCTGGGCAATCATTTTTTTTTTTTTTGTGCATCATTCTCTTCTGCAGCAGTTTATATTTAGTTGTTAGCAACCACAAGGTTTGCATTTCAAAATCAGCAGCATTATTAACCTAGTAACTTTTCTATATCTGAATACTTCAGGACAGTGCAGTTGCTATTTACCTGTAATGATATAAGTCCTTCTGTCAGCATTTCAGATACAGTCGTCCTTAAAATGTCTGGTTGTCATGACTACTATTTGATATGCTACTTAAGATCAACCTTGACAAACTATAATCCTTGTGGGCAGCAAATAAACTAAAGTTTCAGGTTAGTCAGGATCAGTTAGATGAATCATGGGTGACTATTAATAAATCGGGAAGATCTTTATGTATTGGCATTTTGTGATTCTTAAGGGCTAGAGCTTAACACGCTTGCTGTAGATTAAATAAGATTAATCTATTTACAGAATTCATCAACCTTACATAGTTTCAAAAGTAATTTGTAGATATAGTATGAACAGCCCAGAGCAATTATGATGCAAGCTTTTAACCTTAAACATCTGTTATTTAAAGTGTGGCATCCCCATAAACCAGTATTTCCTTCTAAGAAACTTTAGTGGGACTGGTAACTTGAATAGCTTGTAATATAACCCAAGCAGACACTTAAGTCACTTTTATATATACGTCATATACATCAGCAATTACATTGACATTAAAGGGACATGAAACCCAAACATTTTCTTTCATGATTCAGATAGAGAATACAATTTTAAATAACTTTGTAATTTACTTCTATTATCTAATCTGTTTACTTCTCTTGGTATCATTTGTTGAAGGATCAGTAATGCACTAATGGTTTCTAACTAAAGACATGGGGGAGCCAATGACAATCGGTGTATATATATGCAGCCACCAATCAACAGCTAGAACCTAGGTTCTCTGCTGCCCCTGAGCTTGCCTAGATAAACCTTTCAGCAAAGGATAACATAAAAAAGGAAGCAAATTAAATAATAGAAGTAAATTCTAAAGTTGTTTAAAATTGTAATCTCTATCTGAATCATGTAAGAAAATTTTTGGGTTTCATGTCCCTTTAAAGGTACAGAAAGGTCAAAACTGAAAAGTGTATGAATGGATTTCATTCATGGCATTTGGGTCTAATTAGATCATCTGACTAAATTTTCTTCAGCAACAAGTTTTGATTAAATAAATATTACAAAACATTGCAAACAGTAATTGTACAGCTCTCATAGAAAGAGTGCTTTGACACCTGATTAGACTACTCGCAGAATGAAAATATAAAATGAGTGCACAGTGTAAACTATACTTATAGAAGAACCGGAAATGAACAAGAAACAAGCCTTATTGTCTTGCTCATTAATTTGTCAATGAACAATCTCAAGTGTGATTATTTGTAGGAAGGTTTTCCATAAATAACTTTCTCATTATAGAAATGATATCAAACAAATTCCCCTGAATGCAAAACAAAAATCCCTTTTGTCTTGATGTAGTTCCTGAAACAATATTTAATTTCCTATTAATTATATAAAATAGAGCCATTGTCAGTGGTTCTCCATTTAAGATTTGTTGATGTTGGCAGCAATGGTCATTTTATCTGACAAGTATTAGGGCTCCGCTTTATACTAGTTACTATTCTACTATGATAAAACTGAATGCTGGTTTATTCAAAGCAGCAGTGCACTTACTTATAATATTTTAACTTTGAAAGGTTCAGTGGAATATAAATACTAGACAAACAGATGGAAAGAAAATGTGTTTTTAGCATTATTCAATATTACAATGCATTTTTAAGCGTAAATTAATATATTCCTTTTTAATTAAATTACTTCCTGCCTGCACTTGCTGAGTTATAAAGGCCTATACAGATTTCTGCACATAGTAACTAAAACTCTAGGAAAGTGAAAAAGCAAACAAACACAACAAAAAACTGTACTGAATTAGGTTTCCATCAATACATTTTTTTAACAGCCTGGCACTGTGTCCATCTTTAGCAATGAATAATCACTTATATGTGCATTAAATGTGTGAGTTACTACATATGGGTGATTCAATAGTTTGGCGATTCAATAGTCCTGCTATGGGCTTGGGCCATATTGAACCTTGAGAACCTGAGTGAGAGGTCCCATGAGAGCACCCTTGGTTGGGGAGTCCAGTAGGGGAACCCTTTAGGTGGTGGCTCCCTTTGGTGGGGATTATATTGGTTTGAAAGCCAGTGCAGGAATATCTAGTGTAAGGACGTTTGACAGGTGATCCCTTAAATTAGTTTTTTTTGTAGTGGGTGTCAGTTTAATGAGACTGTTTGGGTAAAATAAGCACTTTTTGTTATATTTTTGGTTAATCATGGTTTCAATGGTGTGTTGTGTTTTTTACGGGTTATTTAGTTTGTTTAATGTGATGTAGGCTTATTTAGTTGTGGGGTACTGATATGAGTAGTCTCTCAGGTTGGAGGTTAATTCATTTAAGAAGCTTTGTAGTGGGAGTATTCTGGAAGGATCACAGAATAAGGTTTTATTATTCTGGGCGATAAATATTGCAGTGACCTTGTAAACACTTTCCGGCCTTGTACAAAAAATAGAGTAGATCTCCAGGGGTTACACTTGATGTTAGACGAGTTCCTGAGTCCTCCTATCCATCCACTTCTTCTATATGGAGATGAGATCAGGACACCTATTATGCTTGGGCATACCAGTTCATCCTAAGTTACATCTCTCCATGGATCATCTCCAAATATTTGTAAAGCTGGAATAAGTATCCTGGGGGCAATTGTACATTTAAAAATGACTGCTAGTATGTATGTGTGTGTGTATATGTATATATATATATGGAACCACTATCCCCCTAACAGAATCCCCCAGGTAGTTTCCCCTCTATATGCACACCCCCAAGGACTTTCCCACTCATTTATTTGCGGGTTTGCACACAGCCCAGCAGGAGTACACCAATTCTTCATGTGTGTTTACCCTACATGAGTTATATTAAGGTGTGTTATGTATTTATTAATTATTTACAGTAATTCATATTTTTCAATATTTTACCATTTTTATAAATGTACTAAAATATTCTACAAAATCAATGGGGCACATTGTCTAACATTGACCGTGAATCAATAATCTCAAGAATACGTGCCTTCTGGGTGCTGTCCTAAATTATACAAAGTCTATACCATACTCCTTGATACATGATGCATTTACTGTTTGACTTCTTTATTAGTTCAGTTTTATTCCTTTATTTTAGTTAGTAATCAGATAAAGTCTTTATCAGGACTATTAATGTCCTTCAGTATGTTCAGTGCCGTGATCACGCTATGTTGCAGCCTTCCATATGTATTTACTGGTACTGATCATGCCTACGTCTAAACCTTCGTGGGATTGGCTATGCAAATTAGCCATGCGGTTGTTGATTGACGACTGGACGTGTGACATCATCAACTGCAGCGTAGTGTGCACACGTGGCTCGCACATTGTGTATATATAGCCAATAAAAGCTATACAGACTACACCGCTATTTGTTCGTTCTGTGCATCCATTGATAAAGGTGTCATTATGACACTGAAACGTCTGGAACTATGTGGTTTTTAATTTGATCTATTAAAAGTGAAGTTTTATTCTGCTAAAACCGGTGAGTGCTTTGTCTATCTTCCTCTGGACTTTTGTATTTTTTCACATATTTTGCACCCCCGGTGGATGTGTTTATGTTTAAGTGAGGGCACACTACAGATGTTTTTATATATATATTTATATATATATTATAGTAACTATAATAATTACATAACGTGCCTTAACCCTTTGAGTGCTAAGCACTTTCCCACCTGGTTGCTAAGCTGATTTAATTTATTTTTTTATTTTGTGATTTTTTTTTTTTGAACTTTCCAAATCCCCAAGATTTACACCATTGGAAAGGTTAGTCGATTACCTTTCCAATGGTGGGTCTTGGGGGTCTGTAGCTGCTTATATGCCTGAGATACAGGCTTCTAAGCAGCATGGCCCCTTTCCCTATACTTTGTATTGACAAATTGTTAATAAAGTTGCACAGTGACGTCATCACGTCATTGCGCGTGATGTCACCACGCAAAACGTGATGCCCCGGCAATGCCCGTCACTCTACAGGCACGATCGCCGGGGTAGGAGCGGATGGGAGCCCCCAGATCTCCCTCAAGGTGGGAGAGTGCTAGTGACGGCTCTGAGCCGTCATTAGCACCAGAGTGGGAAACTCTGTGATGGCTCAGAGCCGTCATTAGCACTCAGAGGGTTAAGATAACTAAAGATATGTAATGTTAAAATGCCAGTGTTATACACACAAACTCTCAAAAGACCTCCCCATCCAATCTGAGTGTATTCAGAGCACCTTAAATAGAATAAAGGCTAAAGTGTGAAATATATATATATATATATATATATATATATATTTCAATTTAAATTATAGCAGGTGGAAAATGTTGATATTTGCACTTAGACCTTTTGGATAAGTACAGTCCAAATTAAATATCCACTTTGCTTCTACATATAGTAGCTTTTTTTAAATCTCGACCTCTCCAATGTTTTGGTACTTACAGATACCCATATATCTATGGCTGCAATTATTGCCATCATGACAGTCCCTAATATGTTTATATAAAGTAAAATATTTGTTTTATGTTTTTTACAGATGTTCCCTAATCCTATCTCTGAGACTACTTCAAATCTGCCCGACGTATTGTAATCCAATGTTTGGTATACTTGAGGCCAATCATGTTTTTAGGTTTTCTGTTTTTCTATATATAAATTAGGGGATATCCCTAAGTTTTTCTCCTATGATGTTATCTTATTTTAAGAGATACCATTGTTTTCTAATATTCTCATTATATTTAGTAATGAAAGTACTCTTATTTACCCTGATTTCCACTTTTTTACATTTATAAAATGTTTAATATTGTATTCAAATTTTTGTACCTTTTAAAAAATAGGGAGCACTCTTTCAGTCATTCAGAAATACCTTGTGAACCATGTTGCATGTTTTTTTGTGGGATTGTCAAATTGAAATCCACTTAAAAACCATACAATAACCCCATTTATTTAATATTTTTCAAATGCATCGGTGGTACAAAAATCACCCCTATAACTTGCAAATGGTAGTTTTTCAGCAGTTATCTTTAGGCATAGGCATTCAGCAGCTTCCATATGCGGACGTTTGGGTACCAGATTGATTCTTGTGAAAGATCACCACACTAAGATCTGTGCAAATATTTCACAAGCATAACTGTCACCAAAAATAGCCGAAGTCCACAAGCGACCACCTACTTCCTCATTCGGCAGCTAAGGAAGCCACGGAATAACCATGCCTAGTTATTTTTATCTTTCAATTACAACACTACAACACATTTTTGCCTGTTTCAAGTCGTGTTTCTTTGCAGTTTGAATGGAATATTGTCAATGTCAAAGTTCCTGTGGATGATCAAAGGACATGTTAATAAATCAGATCCGTTTTAATAAAAAGTTAAAAATAAAGGCATGATTACTTTTAAACTATGAAACATGCACCCAAATTAACCATGTTTATTATAAATATCAAAATGATATGAAATGATTAAAGGGACATGAACCCAATTTTTTTCTTTTGTGATTCAGATAGAGCATGCAATTTTAAGCCACTTTCTAATTTACTCCTATTATCAATTTTTCTTCGTTCTCTTGCTATCTTTATTTGAAAAAGAAGGAATCTAAGCTTTTTTTTATGGTTCAGAACTCTGGACAGCAATTTTTAATTGGTGGATGAATGTATCCACCAATCAGCAAGGACAACCCAGGTTGTTAACCAAAAATGGGCCGGCATCTAAACTTACATTCTTGCATTTCAAATAAAGATACCAAGAGAATAAAGAAAATTTGATAATAGGAGTAAATTAGAAAGTTGCTTAAAATGTCATGCTCTATCTGAATCACAAAAGAAAAAAATTGGGTTCAGTGTCCCTTTAATTGTACACGTATGTGAAAAAATGTATTCAAACATATTAGGCTGTTTAGTATCAATACTGAATTAATTAGATTCCATGTTTTACTTTTTCTTTGGCCTTATATCTTTTGTATCTATGAAGATATGAAACAATCCTTGCAAAAACTCATGTTAAAAGTCAAACTCCTGATTTTAACTATTGTTTTAATAACATTTTTTGTGTGTTTAGGCAGATTTTAATGCTATATTATTATATTTTTTTGTAATTATTTTTTTTTTTACTAATTCAGATTTATTGGAATTGCTTTGAAATTGCTAAAAAAAAAAATACACCAGAGCTACTGTGCATTTTTGTTGCATATAAATTCAAACATTTTTGATGGTGGGGGGGGCATACACTTTCTTAGAGATTAAATTGGTTCAGTGGAATTGTTTAGTCCTGATGACTGAGAGAAGACATGTTAGGTCAATCATGAAAATGTCATGTTTACACAGGCTCTAATGACAATTTATGGACTGTGCTAGTCATAGCATTAAGAAAAAAATACACTCAGGAGACATGGGGAATTCTTAGCCTTCAAGTTTTTTTTCTCCATGTTACTCTGTTCTAAATAATTGTGATTTTCTTAAAGCAGCTTTAAAATTAATAATTTTGAACTCTACTCCAATTAATTAAAGACCTGGGTGACTTATCTTGGTTTGCAAAATCAAGGCTATTCTATTCCACTGTGGGGGGGGGGGGGGGAAACACCAACACAGTTATGTGGTTTTTCCATTGACTTTACACCTCATTTGCTTCCTTTTTACTGTGCCTTGAGATAATGTAACTGCATGACTTATCAACTGTATTCACTGTAAATAAAAATCATGCAAAAAACATATTTACTTGGAATGTCTTTGAATTTAAAATCCTGTGAAATCCTGTGTAACCCATTCCACACGGCTTTTCAAATCAACTGGAATGAACCCCAGCAATATATCAAAACAATTATTATTCATAAGAATTATTGAAATTCATGCTGCACAATCTTATTATCTTTCTATCAGCAATTTAAAATCTTATTTTAAGTTTATGTAGAAAAATATGTTGGAGTGTGTTAGATTTCAAAACACAAGGTAAACATTACAACATATAAAACCTCTCAATATGTTCTGTGATCGTATCCATTCTACGTAATACTTCATACAGGATTAAAGTGGTATTGCAAAAATTTTAGCACTCCCCCCAAAAAAGTCACATTTATTATTATTTATCTCTTCTTCTTTTTTAATTTGGTGAAAGTATTTTTGTAAAAATATTTAATTTTCCATTTTTATAAGACAATATTATATAATAAGTCTTCATGCCATTAGTAAAATACAATTAAATATTATATTTTGTTATACACAGATGAATGTTCTTTTTTTATAGTTGAATGTTCTCAAATATTCTTATTGGAAATTGTTTTTGATTTGATTATTAGGTATTAAGAATTAGATATAAAAGAAAATAACATGAATCACTTGGAAGAAGTTTAATTTTCATGGTATTTGCATCACTGTTATTTTAAATAGTGGTGTTCTGAATTTCCTATTTTCACAGAATATATAACAGAAATGATATTCATTTTCTGATTTTCCTTTGAATTACATTGGTAATTAGTTGTCTATTTTGTGTCCTAGTACTGCAACAGGTGATTCTTCTACTTTTGTTTAATTTTCTCAGTGACAGCTGTATGTGTTTGGTAATCTGAGAGCCCAGATGTCATTGCACTTTTGTCTCCAGTCAAGGGCAGATGCAGACCCCTTTATCTCTCCACCCATATATCTGTATGAATTATTTACCATATATATGCATCCTTAGTGTACTAAACCAGAAACAATGCTTAAAGGGACAGTAAACACTTTGAAATTTTAATATAAAATGCTTTATTATCCATAGTAAAACAACTTATAATTGCATTATTTATTTTACCCCTCTTTATCCTGTAATTTAAATCTGAAAATATAGAGTTTACCTATTGTGACTACGAGAAGACGACATGACACTCTTGCTGTCACTTATCTGTTCCTAATTGGCATCAAAAAAGGAACTATAATACAGTTATATTAGCATGGTGAGCCGTGTTTAATTCAGCAAGTCCAGATTAACTCTTCCAAATAAGACAATGGTGGGGGAAGTTTCGCTATGGGGAAAAATGTACAGCACCCATTTCAATCTCACCAACTATGTTAATTTACTGCAAGACTGTTGTGTTTACTGTCCCTTTAAAAGGACATTGTACACAGTTTTTTCTTTTCTTATTTGAATCTACGCATTTTATACATATTAGAAAATGTTTGTGTATAACGTCCCTTGAATATGTGAAGCATGTTAATACTTTATAAATTGCTTTCTGCAAATTCAAAGCAGGTTTTTGCCAAGATTTCTGCAGAACCTTAAGGACATCCAATACACATTCTGATTTCACTGACGTTTTTTTATTTAAGGTTTCCCATCAGAGTTTCTTACATTTTCTATTTACAACTCTGAGAAATTTTCCAATATTGTGCTGGACCTGAAGTGCATTTTGTTAGCCCCATCTGGCACATCTATGCAATTGTCACTCCTGACGCTTACACTTCCTGTTATACTCCAGGTTTTACCAAGTGACAGCAGGAACTACCTAAAAAAGCAAAGGTTCATTAAGCAGTGGAATTTTAAGACCAAAAACTAAAATATATTTTAAAACTATGTCTTTTAGAGGAAGCATATGTGAATGTTGAGTACAATGTCCCTTTAATGCTAAAAGGACTTTAACTTGGGCAGTATACTTTTATATCCAAGACGCTTTAAAAATGACTGATTTGTTCCTCTTCTGGTGCATCCAATCTTTGTCCAAAGTCTGAATATCTGCTCCAGTGTGTTTCTCAGATTTAGGTCTGTAGCATATATGGTAATAATTCATGGAAGCACCATGTTGATTTCCCCAATTTATTTTTGAATATAAGAAAATTTATGTCCACCTCAATCTTTAAAAATGTGACATCTGGGACTAGGGCAAATTCTTTGTCAATGCTATATACTGTAAATTGTGTAACTTTGGTTATATTTGCTACATCTGTATCTACTCAAGTTTACAATTATCTTTTATGAATTAGAGATTAATAAAGCCTTCACACTGACACTTTGGCTTGTATATATGGCAAGAATATAGTTAGGAATATAGAAGAAAGCTAAATGGCAGTAGCACTAGAAGAAAGCTTATTCCTTCTGTTTTTGATGCTAAGATTTCAAAGGAGAACTCAGTTTCAGAAATATAAGATTAAAATTGGATAGTTTCCATGAGAAAGGACAAGCAATTCTGTTGTGGCTGATCATGTTCAAAATGAGTAAAAGTGTTGAAGATCAAAGAGGGACAGGGGTCACAATGACATGAACAACTGGGAATTCAGAATGGCAAAGGTCAAACACAGGTAAGCAACTTAATATGAACAGGAAGCTGAACTAATGCAATATACAACTGTAACTAAAGGAAAAGAAAGGGCTTTTAAACACTTTGCCTAACCACTCAGTTCTTGACCTGTGAATTACAGATTCAACACATTTTGTTTGATGTCTAGATTCAGTTTGTAAGGATCTGCACAAACTGCAAAGCATGGGTAATAAAACATATTTTTTAGTTAAAGAATTATATTAAGACATATTAAGGTGGATTTAAAATGTATTTTTTGTGCTTTGAGTTTTGTTAACAAAAGCTATAACATATACAAAACACAATGAGGCATGTTTATCAAGCTCCGAATGGAGCTTGATGCCCCGTGTTTCTGGCGAGCCTGCAGGCTCGCCAGAAACAGCAGTTATGAAGCAGCGGTCACAAAGACCGCTGCTCCATAACCTGTCCGCCTGCTCTGAGCGGACACCCCTCTGCTAGTGGCCGATTGGCCGTGAGTCTGCAGGGGGCGGCGTTGCACCAGCAGCTCTTGTGAGCTGCTGGTGCAATGCTGAATACAGCAAGCGTATTGCTCGCCGTATTCAGCGAGGTCTGTCGGACCTGATCCGCACTGTCGGATCAGGTCCGACAGACCTTGATAAATATGGGCCAATGCCTACAATGAACAACACACACACTTTACAAAGCATAACTCCCAAGATTTTTGGCTAGGTATTAGGGACTCAGGAGGTTGAGTGTGACAGTTGATGTTTTGAGGACATGGGTGGATAGTGTGCAGGATCACAAGTGAATCTGGGCGATCGGTGTCTGGGTGTTTATGGGTGTGTCTGATAGTCTATGGGTGGGGCAAAAGGAAATTCTACACATAAGGACATATGGCTGCATGGGCGTCTGCAGCTTTTTATTTTTATTTTGCAATGAATAAAATTATCAGTGGCAACGTGCACAACAGGTGAGTGCTGCTTGTCGTACATATGAGCTACAAAACACACATTGGTTCATTGGTATCAAAATAGTGACACAGTAAAGGCTCAGGGAGCAACAGGGGAAGTCTATTGCCCTAGTGGAGAAAAATGCCCCCTGGTGGGGTCCAACGTTCCCTGGGCCTTTATGCAGGGGGAAATTGCCACAATTCTGGCAGGCGATGTCAAAGTGAAAAAGGAGAGAGACCCTTAAACAGCAGTTACCAACAGAAAGCCCCCACTCCCTTCACTTTTGTACATTTTAGTTCCTACATATACCTGGAGCCCATTTACAAGACTTGCTGGGGGGCATTAAACCTAGGTGGCACAACCTGGACTTTACTGATGCTGCAAGGTGAGAATGTACAGACCCCCCTCCACCCAGCAGCAACCCACAACCTATCACAGCACCCCAGCCCAATGGCTTATGTACACATCTGATCATGCATGTGCTGTGCAAAGAAGATCTGGTGCCCTCCCCAACATGTTAGGAAAAGGTTGCTGGCTTAGAAAAGAGAACTTTATTTGGAATTATGAAAGACCTGCCTAAGGGACAAAACCAGGGATTCCAAATTATGTATAGACCGGGGGGGGGGGGATGATGCAGGACAAGTGTTGTGTACAGTTCCTAGCACGATTTTCTGTACATTTAGGCTATGGACACAGTCTTATGTACAGACCATGTATTTTTGGTATGTTTCTATATTTTGAAACACAGGTTATGTAAACTTTATTTGAAGGTTTGAAGCTTTTATTGTTCAAGTAGACATGCTAATGGAGGTTAATATCTGTCCTTAGATCTCATTTCTCCTGTTAAGTGTGGTCAGTCCACGGGTCATCATTACTTCTGGGATATTATCTCCTCCCCTACAGGAAGTGCAAGAGGATTCACCCAGCAGAGCTGCTATATAGCTCCTCCCCTCTACGTCACCCCCAGTCATTCTCTTGCACCCAACGAATAGATAGGATGTGTGAGAGGACTGTGGTGATTTAATTAGTTTATTACCTTCAATCAAAAGTTTGTTATTTTATAATAGCACCGGAGTGTGTTATTCATTCTCTGGTAGAATTTGAAGAAGAATCTACCGGAGTTTTTTCTATGATTTTAGCCGGAGTAGTTAAGATCATATTGCTGTTTCTCGGCCATCTGAGGAGAGGTAAACTTCAGATCAGGGGACAGCGGGCAGATTAATCTGCAAAGAGGTATGTAGCAGTTTGTTATTTTCTGACATGGAATTGATGAGAAAATCCTGCCATACCGTTATAATGTAAACTCAGCCTTAAATGCAGTAGATGTAGCTGGTATCAGGCTGTCATGTATGTATATTTTACACTTCAGTATTCTGGGGAATGGTACTTCACTGGATTTATACTGTATGCATAGACTTAACCTAATTTGCAGGGACTTGCAATAGGTTTTAAATAACAATTAATTTATTGAGGTTAAACGTTTTTTTGCTGGCATGTAAAAACGTTTATTTCTCTGAGGTACTGGGTGAAAAAATGTTTTGGGCACTATTTTTTCCACTTGGCAATAGTTTTTGTTTAAATTAAAGCAGTTCACTGATCTCTCTCACTGTTATGTGTGAGGGGGAGGGGCCATTTTTGGCGCTTTTACTACGCATCAAAAAACTCAGTCAGAGGTTCATTTTCTTCCTGCATGATCCGGTTCATCTCTACAGAACTCAGGGATCTCCAAAGCCTTTTTTTGAGGGAGGTAATCATCACAGCAGAGCTGTGAAGATTGTAGTTGACTGTGATAAAAAACGTTTATTTGTGTATTTTTTTCTGCTGCCTGGGTTAGTTATCCTTTGCTAATGGGAACAATCCTTTGCTAAAATTGTATATTTCTGACAAAGATTGATGCTATAACTTAATTATTTTCAACTGTCATAATTTTTTCTGTGCTTCTTATAGGCACAGTTCGTTTTCATATTATTGTAAATTACTTGAAAAAGCATTTCCAAGTTGCTAGTTAATTGCTAGTGTGTTAAACATGTCTGATGCAGAGGAAGATACATGTGCTATATGTGCTAATGCCAAAGTGGAGCCCAATAGAAGTTTATGTACTAACTGTATTGATGCTACTTTAAATAAAAGTCAATCTGTACAAATTGAACATATTTCACCAGACAACGAGGGGAGAGTTATGCCGACTAACTCGCCTCACGTGTCAGTACCTGCATCTCCCGCTCGGGAGGTGCGTGATATTGTAGCGCCGAGTACATCTGGGCGGCCATTTCAAATCACATTACAGGATATGGCTACTGTTATGACTGAAGTTTTGGCTAAATTACCAGAACTTAGAGGCAAGCGTGATCACTCTGGGGTGAGAACAGAGTGCGCTGATAATATTAGGGCCATGTCAGACACTGCGTCACAGGCGGCAGAACATGAGGACGGAGAACTTCATTCTGTGGGTGACGGTTCTGATCCAAATAGATTGGATTCAGATATTTCAAATTTTAAATTTAAGCTGGAAAACCTCCGTGTATTACTAGGGGAGGTGTTAGCGGCTCTGAATGATTGTAACACAGTTGCAATACCAGAGAAAATGTGTAGGTTGGATAAATATTTTGCGGTACCCGGCGAGTACTGATGTTTTTCCTATACCTAAGAGACTTACTGAAATTGTTACTAAGGAGTGGGATAGGCCCGGTGTGCCGTTCTCACCCCCTCCGATATTTAGAAAAATGTTTCCAATAGACGCCACCACATGGGACTTATGGCAAACGGTCCCTAAGGTGGAGGGAGCAGTTTCTACTTTAGCTAAGCGTACCACTATCCCGGTGGAGGATAGCTGTGCCTTTTCAGATCCAATGGATAAAAAATTAGAGGGTTACCTTAAGAAAATGTTTGTTCAACAAGGTTTTATATTGCAACCTCTTGCATGTATTGCGCCTGTCACGGCTGCAGCAGCATTTTGGTTTGAGTCTCTGGAAGAGACACTTCAATCATCTACACTAGATGAGATTACAGACAAACTTAAAGCCCTTAAGTTAGCTAACTCATTTATTTCAGATGCCGTAGTACATTTAACTAAACTTACGGCTAAGAATTCCGGATTTGCCATTCAGGCACGCAGAGCACTGTGGCTAAAATCCTGGTCAGCTGATGTTACTTCTAAATCTAAATTGCTTAATATACCTTTCAAAGGGCAAACCTTATTCGGGCCCGGGTTGAAGGAAATTATCGCTGACATTACAGGAGGTAAAGGCCATGCCCTGCCTCAGGACAAAGCCAAACCTAGGGCTAGACAGTCTAATTTTCGTTCCTTTCGTAATTTCAAAGCAGGAACAGCATCAACCTCCTCTGCACCAAAACAGGAAGGAGCTGTTGCTCGCTACAGACAAGGCTGGAAACCTAACCAGTCCTGGAACAAGGGCAAGCAGGCCAGGAAACCTGCTGCTGCCCCTAAGACAGCATGAATCGAGGGCCCCCGATCCGGGACCGGATCTAGTAGGGGGCAGACTTTCTCTCTTCGCCCAGGCTTGGGCAAGAGATGTTCAGGATCCCTGGGCGTTAGAGATCATATCTCAGGGATACCTTCTGGACTTCAAATCCTCTCCCCCATCATCTGTCAAGGTTATCAACAAACCAAATAAAGAAAGAAGCGTTCCTACGCTGCGTACAAGATCTTTTATTAATGGGAGTGATCCATCCAGTTCCGCGGTCGGAACAAGGACAAGGGTTTTACTCAAATCTGTTTGTAGTTCCCAAAAAAGAGGGAACTTTCAGGCCAATCTTGGATTTAAAGATCCTAAACAAATTCCTAAGAGTTCCATCGTTCAAGATGGAAACGATTCGAACAATTTTGCCTATGATCCAAGAGGGTCAGTACATGACCACAGTGGATTTAAAGGATGCTTACCTTCACATACCGATTCACAGAAATCATTACCGGTATCTAAGGTTTGCCTTTCTAGACAGGCATTACCAGTTTGTAGCTCTTCCATTCGGACTGGCTACGGCTCCAAGAATCTTCACAAAGGTTCTGGGTACTCTTCTGGCGGTACTAAGACCGCAAGGAATTTCGGTAGCTCCGTACCTAGATGACATTCTGATACAAGCTTCAAGCTTTCAAACTGCCAAGTCTCATACAGATTTAGTACTGGCATTTCTAAGGTCGCATGGATGGAAGGTGAACGAAAAGAAGAGTTCTCTCTTTCCACTCACAAGAGTTCCCTTCTTGGGGACTCTGATAGATTCTGTAGAAATGAAGATTTACCTGACAGAAGACAGGTTAACAAAGCTTCAAAATGCATGCCGTGTCCTTCATTCCATTCAACACCCGTCAGTAGCTCAATGCATGGAGGTGATCGGCTTAATGGTAGCGGCAATGGACGTAGTACCTTTTGCACGCCTACATCTCAGACCGCTGCAATTGTGCATGCTAAGTCAGTGGAATGGGGATTACTCAGATTTGTCCCCCACTCTGAATCTGAATCAAGAGACCAGAAATTCTCTTCTATGGTGGCTTTATCGGCCACACCTGTCCAGGGGGATGCCATTCAGCAGGCCAGACTGGACAATTGTAACAACAGACGCCAGCCTACTAGGTTGGGGCGCTGTCTGGAATTCTCTGAAGGCTCAGGGACTATGGAATCAGGAGGAGAGTCTCCTTCCAATAAACATTCTGGAATTGAGAGCAGTTCTCAATGCCCTTCTGGCTTGGCCCCAGTTAACAACTCGGGGGTTCATCAGGTTTCAGTCGGACAACATCACGACTGTAGCTTACATCAACCATCAGGGAGGGACAAGAAGCTCCCTAGCAATGATGGAAGTATCAAAGATAATTCGCTGGGCAGAGTCTCACTCTTGCCACCTGTCTGCAATCCACATCCCGGGAGTGGAGAACTGGGAGGCGGATTTCTTAAGTCGTCAGACTTTTCATCCGGGGGAGTGGGAACTTCATCCGGAGGTCTTTGCCCAGATACTTCGACGTTGGGGCAAACCAGAGATAGATCTCATGGCGTCTCGTCAGAACGCCAAGCTTCCTCGCTACGGGTCCAGATCCAGGGATCCGGGAGCGGTTCTGATAGATGCTTTGACAGCACCTTGGACCTTCGGGATGGCTTATGTGTTTCCACCCTTCCCGATGCTTCCTCGATTGATTGCCAGAATCAAACAGGAGAGAGCATCAGTGATTCTAATAGCACCTGCATGGCCACGCAGGACTTGGTATGCAGATCTAGTGGACATGTCATCCTGTCCGCCTTGGTCTCTACCTCTGAAACAGGACCTTCTGATCCAGGGTCCATTCAAACATCAAAATCTAACTTCTCTGAAGCTGACTGCTTGGAAATTGAACGCTTGATTTTATCAAAACGTGGGTTTTCTGAGCCAGTTATTGATACCTTAATACAGGCTAGGAAGCCTGTTACCAGAAGGATTTACCATAAAATATGGCGTAAATACTTATATTGGTGCGAATCCAAGAGTTACTCATGGAGTAAGGTTAGGATTCCAAGGATATTGTCTTTTCTACAAGAAGGTTTAGAAAAGGGGTTATCCGCTAGTTCTTTAAAGGGACAGATTTCAGCTCTGTCCATTCTTTTACACAAACGTCTGTCAGAAGTTCCGGACGTTCAAGCTTTTTGTCAGGCTTTAGCTAGGATCAAGCCTGTGTTTAAAACTGTTGCTCCGCCATGGAGTTTGAACTTAGTTCTTAATGTTTTACAGGGTGTTCCGTTTGAACCCCTTCATTCCATTGATATCAAGTTGTTATCTTGGAAAGTTCTGTTTTTAATGGCTATTTCCTCGGCTCGAAGAGTCTCTGAGTTATCTGCCTTACATTGTGATTCTCCTTATCTGATTTTTCATTCAGACAAGGTAGTTCTGCGTACTAAACCTGGGTTCCTACCTAAGGTGGTCACTAACAGGAATATCAATCAAGAGATTGTTGTTCCATCTTTGTGTCCTAATCCTTCCTCGAAGAAGGAACGTCTGCTACACAATCTAGATGTAGTCCGTGCCCTGAAATTTTATCTACAGGCAACTAAGGAGTTTCGTCAAACGTCTTCCCTGTTTGTCGTTTATTCTGGCCAGAGGAGAGGTCAAAAAGCTTCGGCTACCTCTCTCTCTTTTTGGCTTCGTAGCATAATATGATTAGCCTATGAGACTGCTGGACAGCAGCCTCCTGAAAGAATTACAGCTCATTCTACTAGAGCTGTGGCTTCCACTTGGGCCTTTAAGAATGAGGCTTCTGTTGAACAGATTTGCAAGGCTGCAACTTGGTCTTCTCTTCATACTTTTTCCAAATTTTACAAATTTGACACTTTTGCTTCTTCGGAGGCTGTTTTTGGGAGAAAGGTTCTTCAGGCAGTGGTTCCCTCCGTATAAAGAGCCTGCCTGTCCCTCCCGTCATCCGTGTACTTTTGCTTTGGTATTGGTATCCCAGAAGTAATGATGACCCGTGGACTGACCACACTTAACAGGAGAAAACAAAATTTATGCTTACCTGATAAATTCATTTCTCCTGTAGTGTGGTCAGTCCACGGCCCGCCCTGTTTTTTATGGCAGGCTAAAAAAAATTTTTGGATTATACTCCAGTCACCACTACACCCTTGGGCTTCTCCTTTCTCGTTGGTCCTTTGGTCGAATGACTGGAGGTGACGTAGAGGGGAGGAGCTATATAGCAGCTCTGCTGGGTGAATCCTCTTGCACTTCCTGTAGGGGAGGAGATAATATCCCAGAAGTAATGATGACCCGTGGACTGACCACACTACAGGAGAAATGAATTTATCAGGTAAGCATACATTTTGTTTTTTATTTTTTCTTTACAGCTTTTGTGGCAGTGTGTCCACAAGGTAAAATTTATGGCACTTAGCAAAGCTGCTGGTGTGTTTTTTTTTTTTTGTAAATGTGCGCATTTCTAAGGGACAGGTAGAGAGTGGATCAAAGAAAAAAGATTTAAACATTTCTACAAATATATATATATATATATATAAATATAAAAGTTTTGTGAGGAGGTTGGCAGGGTAAGTGGCCGGACAACTAGCTTCCATTCTCTTCAAATATATGTATTTTTTTTTTTTCCCCCCCCGTTTTAGTTTGGTTCCCGAGGGTGGGTGGATATTTGGAGGGCAAGCAGTGACAGGTCTACAGACAGAAATATGGTGTAACCAATTCAGTACTAACTGGTGTGAGCTCTCCCTCTCCACCACATGGTTACACATTTTGTTTTCTTTCCTTTGCCACGGATGCTTTGAGCAGTAGAGCAAATTGCTGTCTGTATATTTAGGGTGGGCTAAACCTTTCACTGTCCAAAATACATTTCTGTAGTAAAAAAGACCACTGTTATGTGCCTTGGAGCTTACTACATTGTAATAAATCTGATTGATATTTAAAAAAAAAAATAGTGACACAGTGGGTGCATAGGCAGCATGTGGCATTAATGTGTTAATTTGCTTATAGGCCAGTGCTGGCTCTGGCAGGTGCTGCTGTCAGTTATTTGCAATTTAGAAAGACGGTGGAATTATCTGTGTTGTAATTGGGGACTGATAGAGGAGTAATGTAAAATGGGTAGTGGGAGCAGATAAGTAATTATGGACTGCTCTAGGTTGGTCACTTCAGTCACACATAGATCTGCATGATGCTGCAGATACACATCAAGCCCAGGGATAAAAGAGATTTTAAAATGTAATTTCCCATAAAGTTTGAGATTAGAAGTCTTGTGGCAAATCTAAATTTTTTGCTAGCGGAAATACCACTAGCGAAATGCTTTTTGCACTTTTTCAAATCCGCTTGTATTACAATTAGTTTATTTATGTGTGCGTACATGTTTACTCCCATAGAAATCCATGGAGAAAAAAAAGTGAAAAAACACCCTACTTGTGTTATGTTTTTGCGTGGGATTTTCATAGCGCTGGTATTACAGGTTGTGTGTTCAGGCTAAAATGCTTGCGTTACAGCCTATACCGACACAATCAATACCTCTATCTGACAGCAGTAGTTATGAGTTTTGTGTAACAAAAATGTTTCACAAAACTCATAACTAAATTGTTACAAAGTACACTAACACCCATAAACTACCTATTAACCTCTAAACCACCACCCTCCTGCATCGCAAACACTATATTAAACCTATTAACCCCTAATCTGCCGCCCACCCACAATTCTATTAAATAGTTATTAACCCCTAATCTGCCGCCCACCCACATCGCCAACACTATTTAAATATATTAACCCCTAAACCGCCGCTCACCAACACTATAATAAAGTTATTAACTCCTAAACCTCCGGTCTCCCACATCGCAGCCACTAAATAAACCTATTAAACCCTAAACCTCCGGCCTCCCACATCTCCGCCACTAAATAAACCTATTAACTCCTAAACCGCTGGCCCCCACATCGCAAAACACTAAATTAAACTATTAACCCCTAAACCTAACACCCCCTAACTTTAAATTAAAATTACAATATAACTATATTTAAATAAATAAAAACTTACCTGTGAAATACAAATAAACCTAACATTAAACTATAAATTAACCTAACCTTACTATTGTAATAAAATAAAAAATACTACCAATTAAAATATCTAAATTACAAAATTTAAAAACCTAACACTACGAAAAAAATAAAATAAAAGGGCCTTTTGTAGGGCATTGCAGAAGTCGTGTGACAAATCTTAATTTTTTGCTAGTGGAAACACCGCTAGCGAAATGCTTTTTGTGCTTCTCCGGATCCGCTTGTATTACAAGTTTAAAAAAAAAAAAAAAAAATGTTTTTTGTGTGTGCGTGCATGTTTACTCCCATAGAAATCCATGGAGAAAAAAGTGGAAAAAACCTAACACCCTACTTGCAAAAATGACAAAAATATTGAAAAGCACCTAGCCTAATAACCCGCCATCTCTTACATCGCAAACACTAAATAAAAGTATTAAACCCTAAACCATCATCCCCCCACAACACAAACACAAAATAAAACTGTTAACCCCTAAACCGCCATCCTCCACATAGCAAACTATCAAAACAAACTGTTAACTGCCATCCCCCAACATCACAAACTAACAAAATAAACTGTTAACCCCTAAACTGCCATCCCCCACAATACTAATAAACTAACAACTAAACCACCTAACCTAACACCCCGTAGCTTAACCCCAATTAAAATACCCATACATTTTTTTAGGGTAAGCTTAGGTTTTAATTTAATTTTACAGGTAAGTTTTTTATTTATTTTAAGGCAGTTAGTATAGTTTTTATTTAATTTATGGGTATTTTATTTGGGGTTAAGTTAAGGGGGTTAGTTGTTAGTTTATTACTTTGTGTTGTGGTGGGATGACGGTTTAGGGGTTAATAGTTTATATAGTTTACATTGTGATGGTGGTTGTTTAGTGGTTAACATTTTATTTTGTTTGCGATGTGAGTCGATGGCGATTTAGGGCTTAATACTTTTTATTTAGTGTTTTGGAAGGATGGTGGTTTAGGGGTTAATAGTTTATTCAGATAGTTTGCGATGTGGAGGGATGACGGTTTAGGGGTTAATACTTTTAGTGTTTGCGATGTGGAGGGATGGTGGTTTAGGGGTTAATACTTTTAGTGCTTGCGGTGTGGGAGGATGGCGGTTTAGGGGTTAACAGTGTAGTTTATGGGTACTTTGTAAGGTATTTTTGTTGTGTTTTGGGCAACTTTTTAGTTTAGGAAAACAGTTTACTAGAGCTCTTAGATTGCTGTATGGATTGAAGAGTAAAAGGCTATTGCGCTTGTGCTAACCCAATCGTGATTTCTTCTGACTTGTAATATATATCGCCCAAAATGTTTAATTATTATTAGTTTATTAGCAATTTAATGTTAGGTTAATACAATGTAATGTTATATTAGTGTTTCCACTACCCTCACAAAGGTTGGAGATTACTCTGTAGAATGCAGCACCTGAGGCTCCTACATAATGCGCAGTGATTGATTGATGAAACAACACCCATAATGACTGTCTCAGAGGACACCTAGACAAAGCTCAGAATTAGAGATTGTTCCTCTCAAATATGAACAGGTATAGCAAAGTAAATGATTAGAGTTATTAAGTTCTTGCAGTTAAATTCCTCCTTGCATTAAATTAATAAGACATATAAATTTTTTACTTCAAGTAGATCTTATCTTGGTTTACAACTTCTATTATCTAGTCCTTTCAAACAGGTTGGAAACATTGTGTATTTTTCAATAACATGTTAAAAAAACAATATAAACTAAAGATCAGCCCTAAAAAACATACACCTAGATTATGTAATTTAATATTGGGTTTAATTTAGGGGATGTTAGGTTAGGGGGCTTAGTAATTAAATTAGTTGTTTGCTTTGTGGGGTTGGCGGTTTAGGAGTTAATAGGTGAATTAGGTTTATTGCGATGTGGTGGATTGGCGGTTTAGGGGTTTAATTGGTTAATTAGGTTTATTGTGATGTGAGGGGTTGACGGGTTAAAGGGGTTAATATTTGAATTATGTTATTTGTGATGGGAGGGTTTGTGGTTTAGGTGTTTAATACTTTGTGCAGGAGGTTAGTTTTTTTTTGTTATACTTCGTGCGGGTGGTTGCATGTTTTTTTTTAAGGCTTCGGGTTTGCCTATGCTGCATCCAGGTGAATTCTTTTGGCATTCCTTTCAGGATGCATGCGCAACTGGCGACACCGACGGATGCATTACAAACGCGATTATAGTATAGATTTAGTTACGCTGAAAAATAATATATTATCTTATTCCTTGAAATCCTTCTTATTCTGCCATGTTTAAATATTTTGAACATGGACAGTGTAAAATATAAAAAAAGTCCTTAAAAAATGTATTTGATGAGTATTTGCTTTTCTATTCGTATAACATATATCACATACACTTATATCGGGCTATATTACAAGTGGAGCACTAATTAACGTGGTTACTGCGTTAGAAGTAAACCTTTTGCACTCATTGGGTTGCCCTAGTATTACGAGTTAAAAGTTATCGCTCCAGCGATAACCCGACAAGCGCAAAAAGCCGAACTTACACTATCGCGTGTGACGACCTATTCCCCCATAGAAGTCAATGCCATAAGACCCCTACTCCAACAACCCCTAAACCGCTTTCATTCTATTGGCTGTTTTGAATTTGAACATGAAAATTAGCCAATATAAATGCAAAGGTACCCCAATGTAAAAGGGGTACCTCAAAATTAAAATTCATTGTGCGTCTCGTGACCACATGAAGAGGACCTCCGTGATGAAGCTCTGAAGATGGATGAAAACTGCTGCTGCTGGGATGAAAATAAGAAGATGGACCACCGCCGGGATGAAGACGGAGTGCCCCCGCCATAATCTTTGGTGAGTATCATCTTGGGGTTTAGTGTTTAGTTTTGTTTTTTGGGTGTGTTTTTTTTTTTTTTAAATTAGTGGGGGGGGGGGGTTTCTATCAGCTGCAAAAGAGCTAAATACCCTTTTAAGGGTACTTTTTAGAGTAGTTTTTTAAGATAGTTTTATTTTTTGGTGGGGTGGTTAATGTTAGACGGTGTAATTTGAGCTTGATCACTTTATTTTTGAGATGGGTTTTTTTATTTTGGGGTTTGAGAATAGGCATAACTTTTTCTGTTTTTTGAAATTTGTTAATTTTTGTATTGTTAGGGTTTATTATTTTTTCAATGTTAGGGTTTCTTATTTTTTGTAATGTAAGGTTTTTTTTTGGTAATGGTAATTATTTTTTTTACAACAATAAAGATAGGTTTTCTTTCTTTAATAGTAATGGTAGGTTGTTTTGTTTTTTAATAGTAATGGTAGGTTGTTTTGTTTTTTAATAGTAATGGTAGGTTTGTTTTCTTTAAAGGTAAGATTAGATTTATTTTACTTTCATAGGTGTAAGTTTTTATTTTTTTAAAGGTTTTTTTATAGTTTTTTTGGGGGTTAGTCTTTTTTGGGTTACATTAGTGGGTATTAGCGGGTTTAGATGTTAGTGGGTTATTTTGCTTTGGGGGGCTGGAGGTTTAGGGTTTAATAGTGTAGTGGGGACTTTGCAATGTGGGGGGTAAAGTATATTGGGGGTAAAGTTGGTGGAAGTGGGGTGTTAGAAAAAAAACGGCACTGAAAAGTGCCTTTACATTGTCGTCTAAGGGAACTGTGTGTTCCCTGTAAATATGTGTATATGCTTATATACATTTATTTATGTGTTAATTTCTGTATATACACATATTAACACATACACACACACACATATATATATATATATATATATATATATATATATGCAAATAATCATTTACATATATATTTATATTTGCTGCCATCTCTGTGTTACTCACCTCCTTTGCTGCACTTAGGTTCTGTACCGTCTCTGACGGCATCAGAACAAGGCTCCTATTGCAGCCTATAGAAGCGTGCTCACAAGCGTTCGCACTGCTGTCATCTTGTAATACAAGCACGCATTAGTGTGCGCTGGTATTACTCAGTGGAGCGCAAATATCTCTTTCCCAAAAGTGATATTTAGCGCTCCACTTGTAATCTGTCCCAATATTTGCTTACCCTTGAACAGTTTATTAATAAACTTAAAGGGACACCAAACCCATTTTTTTTTCTTTTGTGATTCAGATAGAGCATGCAATTTTAAGCAACTTTCTATTTTACTCATATTATCAATTTTTCTTTGTTCTCTTGCTATCTTTATTTGAAGAAGGCATCTAAGCTTTTTGTTTGGTTCAGGATTCTGGACAGCACATTTTTTATTGGTGGATGAATTTATCCACCAATCAGCAAGAACAACCAAGGTTGTTCACTAAAAATGGGCCGGCATCTAAAATTAAATTCTTGCATTTCAAATAAAGATACCAAGAGAATGAAGAAAATTTGATAAGAAGAGTACAATGGAAAGTTGCTTAAAATTTCATGCTCTATCTGAATCACAAAATAAAAAAATTGGGTTCAGTGTCCCTTTAAGGCGATTCATTGTGTTTAATACATTAAAACCATAAGTGTATTTTAAGAAAAAAAAACTGTTATTTTGTATTCTTTAAAAATAGCTTGTTTTGTCTCCAGTCAAGGCCATGATGTTTCTTCATCACTGAAGTTTGCCAGAAACATGTGACTGATAAAACAATGTACAAAGTATTCTATAAATGTGTGTTTCAATTTAATGAAGCTGAAAATTAAATAAAATGACTATTTCCTGTGAAATAAAAGAGAGAAGTTATTTATTACACAGTTCCCTGAATTTAAAGTGCTAAACATAATAAAAAATGTTTGTTCACCATTGCCCCATGAAAATCCCCAACTGTTGAAACAGAGGACAACTATATAACTAATTTACAGGGTAATTTAAACTGCAACCACAATTGAATTAAAAATTGTTTCTGTTGAATGTATTAGTTCTTAGTAACTATAACAATAGTTTTGATTGCTAATGAATATCTGCCAGCATCCAGTAATACCATGGCTTCCTGTAATAGGATCATGTGATCCCTTTATGGTCATAATATGGTGATCAGAGCTTGTGTGAATAGGATAAATGTGATACTCGGTGTAACTACAAATTATAGGGAGGTTATTTTGTTTCCCGGTCCACAGATCCAGAAGGCCCCTCACAATCAGATGTTCATCCCTCCTTATATAAAAAGTATATAATGGTGCTGGATATAGCATTGACAAAAGCCATAGGTATATTCTTGACAATATCACATTTGGAAATGAAAAAAATTGACCACAAAGGTATATATCAAGGGTGCAGAGTCGCAGGTCTATCTGCTACCAACTGTGTAGAATGATGGACATGTAAAAAAATTAAAAGTAAATAAAGTAATAAATTGTAAATGATGATTAACTAAAGTGTTCAATTCAGTATATTTTTCAACACATTAAAATCTAAAAGGAACAAATAATTGCAGATGTTCAATAAAATGTTTGCACGGATATTCGAGATGGTAGTAAAAGATATACAACCAAAACTAAAGTAAAACATGATAGATAATTAGTTTTTTCACTTAAAGGACTAGAATACATTTATGCAGCTATATATAATATAAACAGTTCCCACTTACTATTTCTTAAAATCAAAGCCTCTATGGTGTATACATTTTATTTTTGTTTATCATGATGACATTGTTAAAGACAGCCCACAAATAATGATGTCGCGAACTTAAAATTTTCCGTTCGTGAACGGCGAACGCGAAAATCCACAAATGTTCGCAAACGGGCGAACCGCCATTGACTTCAATAGGCAGGCAAACTTTAAAACCTACAGGGACTCTTTCTGGCCACAATAGTGATGGAAAAGTTGTTTCAAGGGTACTAACACCTGGACTGTGGCATGCCGGAGGGGGGTCCATGGCAAAACTCCCACGGAAAATTACATAGTTGATGCAGAGTCTGGTTTTAATCCATAAAGGGCATAAATCACCTAACATTCCTAAATTGTTTGGAATAACGTGCTTTAAAACATCAGGTATGATGTTGTATCGATCAGGTAGTGTAAGGGTTACGCCCGCTTCACAGTGACAGACCAAACTCCCCATTTAAAGCACCGCAAACAACCGCAAACAGTCCATTTGCACAACCGCAAACTCCCCATTTGCACAAGGTTGGATACCAAGCTAGCCATGTCCCGTTCCTTGTCCTCACTGATGTCATTGAAGGTCTCTTCCTCCACCCAGCCACGTACAACACCAAGGGTCCCCGAAAGGTGACAACAAGCCCCCTGGGATGTCTGCTGTGTTTGGTCTTCCACCTCCTCAAAGCCACCTTCCTCCTCTGACTCCTCTTCTTCAGACTCCTCTCTCTGCATTGCCTCTCTCTGCGTTATTATAAGGTGTGTTAAGTAGTACTATTCCTATTAGTTTAATCCCTGTTACGTCCCCTATCAGGGGACGTGTATATGGCATCGATTTTAGGAACCGGGAGATGGAAAAAGATGCTTGGTCGGTCCTCCTACTTCAAATTTGGGGCACTGCGCGTGCAATCATGGCCGGAATTTTAGCCGACGGACATTTGGCAGACGGACATTTGGCCGAAACAGAAGTTTACAGTATAATCTAATTGGCCTCTGGGGTACGATAGCCAAAGTAATGATACAGGTAATAGTATACACGAATAATTGTGGACATATATAGTGGGTATGTGTATTGTGTAAGGTCAAATGAAATCTCAAAATAGTCAATATCTTATAAAAGATATGGGTTTGGTATTTATCTCTAGATTGCCAACAGTAGTTTGTAACGTGTATGATGAGAATCAGATCACAAAAATACCAAAAGTATGATCTCCCTTGAGCTTAATATAGTTTCTTTAGAGTACTATGTATAGCTCACAACCACATTAAATATATACTGTATTTAGTGATTCATCTCTATGTTGTAAGTTAAATGTTTGGTACTCAGGTAGGTAAATCTTACTCAAAAAGATGTCTCAAATACTATACATCCTGTAATTGAATATGTGGGATGATCAGTTCTTGGAGTTCTAGTTGTATATTTAGGAATTCTTGTAAATGGGGTTTGAGCAAAAATGAAATGTCTCAAATCCTACACATCTTGTTATTAAATGTGTGGCATTTAGGATGCGTGAGTGAGTCAGCTTAATTGAGTTACAGTAGTGGGCTATATAGTACAGACATTATAGTCTCCTATTGGAGGACCATACAATTGTATGCTTAGACTGGATTGTTATATAGAAATTAGTTTACAAGTTTATTTGATACTTAAGAAGGTGAAGAGTATGAGGTGCTTAAACACATGTAAATAATTGCTTGTACGGTATATCAGTTGTAATTTATTCCAATATTAAACATTGTGTGGGTGTTCAGTAGTTAGCACAGTTTAATTTAAATAGATTTCTAAATGATGACACCTCACACAATCTGTTAATGGGTGTATAGATATTACATACCAGCCATATAGACTAAAATCCTATTAACTTAATCAAAGTCGTTCCTATTAATCCTATCCAGTCCTATATAGCGTAGCTGTATGTGTAATTCTGTGATAGCCCATACATTATGACATTGAGTTATGCTTATAAGCCTTTGATAAAGCCCAGTAGGGGCGAAACGCGTTAGGTGTTGAGATAGAGCCTTGGGAGCTCTTTTTTTAAATGTTAGGATACGTGGTTTAATACTTTAAAAATGTGTACATGCTTATAATTGTGGTTAAAGTGGGGTTACTTTACCGGAGGGCTGCTGATATTATTAGTATACGCTACCATGCAGTAGCACTCTACTAGAACTCTACCAATAGATTGATTGGCACTCTAGCTAGTAACATATGTCTCAAACCAGTAGATCCCAATTCTCCTTAGACTAATATTGCACAAATATAGTGGCAACCTATTTTTAGTGAGGAGCAAACATAGGGAAATATAACGCTTTATTAGCTCTCACCGAAATTACTTTGATCTGCCGCAAACCAAACCTTATATGATTACATTCGTAATACAAATTACGCTAGTTTCAGACCTCTCATAAAATACTGAAACACTGCTGTCACCTTACCATGATGACTATAGCGGCTTCACCACACTAGTGTTCTCACTGGCCTGACCAAAACACAGCATAATATATGGTATATGATACTGATACTTGGAACGTTATAAGCTTAACCTATGACTATCAGACACAGGCAGATCTCAGCAAACAGTAATCTGATATTGAGCTACAAACGGTTACAATCCTCTATTACGGCTATGACACAGAAGTTGAAAAATGTAACTTAATTACAAATCGCTACTAGCGTAACAGAAATTTAAACACTAAGCGTTACAAGATTAACCTACGATTATCACATTAGGGTTAATCTCAAGAATAGTAGCGCGATATTGAGAACTAATTGTTACAACTTTTATTTACGGTCATGTTATGAAAGCTGGACAAAGTAATACTTTTAAAAAACTGTTATAAGCATAACTCAATGTCATAATGTATGGGCTATCACAGAATTACACATACAGCTACGCTATATAGGACTGGATAGGATTAATTGGAACGACTTTGATTAAGTTAATAGGATTTTAGTCTATATGGCTGGTATGTAATATCTATACACCCATTAACAGATTGTGTGTGGTGTCATCATTTAGAAATCTATTTAAATTAAACTGTGCTAACTACTGAACACCCACACAATGTTTAATATTGGAATAAATTACAACTGATATACCGTACAAGCAATTATTTACATGTGTTTAAGCACCTCATACTTTTCACCTTCTTAAGTATCAAATAAACTTGTAAACTAATTTCTATATAACAATCCAGTCTAAGCATACAATTGTATGGCCCTCCAATAGGAGACTATAATGTGTGTACTATATAGCCCACTACTGTAACTCAATTAAGATGACTCACCCACGCATCCTAAATGCCACACATTTAATAACAAGATGTGTAGGATTTGAGACATTTCATTTTTGCTCAAACCATTATTTACTAGAATTCCTAAATATACAACTAGAACTCCAAGGACTGATCATCCCACATATTCAATTACAGGATGTATAGTATTTGAGACATCTTTTTGAGTAAGATTTACCTACCTGAGTACCAAACATTTAACTTACAACATAGAGATGAATCACTAAATACAGTATATATTTAATGTGGTTGTGAGCTATACATAATACTCTAAAGAAACTATATTAACCTCAAGGGAGATCATACTTTTGGTCTTTTTGTGATCTGATTCTCATCATACACGTTACAAACTACTGTTGGCAATCTAGAGATAAATACCAAACCCATATCTTTTATAAGATATTGACTATTTTGAGATTTCATTTGACCTTACACAATACACATACCCACTATATATGTCCACAATTATTCGTGTATACTATTACCTGTATCATTACTTTGGCTATCGTACCCCAGAGGCCAATTAGATTATACTGTAAACAGGTAACTCACTTATGACCACTTTATCCTAGGCTTTTAATCTATGTGTTTGTAGTTATTTTCCCTATTTTTATTATTATACAATAAAAGTTATGTTTTACATTGTCAACACTATCCCGCCTTCTCTTGGTCAGGACAGTGAGTGCTAATCTCGCATTCTCTGTGGGAATCTCTCTTGTATTCACACACCTTTTCTACTATTGATCCTATGTGAAGCACCCCTCCCTCTAAACAAAAATCTATTACTTAATAAAGTATTTGTAATCTATCATTGATTAAGAGTGGGGAGTTTGTCCGCTAGCAGTGCCATTACTCTACCTTTTTGTCACTAATTTTATTGGATCTATGTATTAGGCACTATGTGACCAGGGGGCATGAACAGAGAAATGGATTGGAGTGTCTTTTGAACGATTAGCTTTTTAATCTCTATATATATGAACCTAAAAGTTATGGTATAGAGGTATAAAACTTTTTCATGTGATATATATGTATTAACCTTTTTTGTAACATGGGTATGCCTATGATGAGAAAGAAAATAAGAATGTATAGAATATCTGTATAAAGACAGAGAAGTAATATTTAGATATCGTTGGAAATAGGAGGGGTTATGTGCACTAGGGGGAGTAGAGCATAGGTATTCACAGGTATACTCCTGATTAAGTGGGAGGGTTACAGGTATATTAAGTGGATTTGTATCAGTGTATTTTCATACATGACTAAGGACTGTTGTCTGAAACGTTGTATGTGATTTTGTGGCTTGAATACATTTTATATATATATACGGTGCTGCTGCATTCTGGACTGTTTGCTATATTTGTTTGGGTTTTGGTATAGTCCCTAGCAGCTTGCACGGATTTACTCCACTGAGTGCTGAACAAAAACTACTGTGGTTTCTCCACATATGGTGGTCATGCCCGAGACTGGAAACATTTTGGACAGACTTCTTCAAAGTAATATTGTTGAGACTCAGATTCCATATACACCATACCCAAATTGACCGGATTAGGTAAACAAACACTATTAATGTTAATGCTGACCGCAGCCAAAAAACTCATTCCAAAATACTGGAAAACTCAAACAATTCCCTCAGAACAAGAATGGGAAAGGCAGGTCTCCGATCTTTTAACACTGGAGAGATATCACTACCTAAAAATACATAGGCTAGAGAGCCATGAAATGATGATAGCAATTTGGAATAAAACAATATAAAAGTTAGGGCAAAACCTCTGCATTACCTTTTATTACACTTACACTGACTCCCTTACCCATACCCCCTTACAATGTGTTTTGTTTTTTTCCCCTCCCTTTATCAACCCACCTCTTCGACTTTTCTTCTTCTTCTCTCTCTCTCTCTCTCTCTCTCTCTTCTTCTGTCTCTTCAGAAACCCCCTCTGAAGATAGATGACACAATCCATTATAACGCATATAAATATGCCCATTGAAAAGCTTAAAAAAACCGACATGCTCTTAGGTGAATAATTATTTATTATATCTCATACAATGCTGGTCATGATAGGTCCCATTACACATTAATCTGTCAACAGAAAGGACAACGTTAGATTATCTTATGTACATCCTGTTAATTCACGTTACTCATGCATTTATATTGTAATGCTGCAGTGTTCTTTTTTTTACATGAAATATGTTCTACTGTTGTTTTTACATAATTCAATAAAGTTTTAAAGAAAAATATTAAAATTGATTAAAAATGATTTTTTTACTTTTAAGGTATTTGACTGGAAAGTGTATATCTAAGTAAATATATGTGTATATATGTGTTTGACCTTTCCAGTCAAATACCTTGTCATATACCATATACCTTTTAAAGGCACAGTCTAGGCCAAAATAAACTTTCATGATTCAGATAGAGCATGTAATTTTAAACAATTTTCCAATTTACTTTTATCACCAATTTTGCTTTGTTCTCTTTGTATTCTTAGTTGAAAGCTTAACCTAGGAGGTTCATATGCTAATTTCTTAGACCTTGAAGGCCACCTCTTTTCAGAATGCATTTTAACAGTTTTTCACCACTAGAGTGTGTTAGTTCTTGTGTTTCATATAGATAGCACTGTGCTCGTGCACATGAAGTTATCTGGGAGCTAAACTGCAAGTCTGTCAAAAGAACTGAAATAAAGGGGCAGTTTGCAGAGGCTTAGATACAAGATAATCACAGAGGTTAAAAGTATAATAATATAACTGTGTTGGTTATGCAAAACTGGGGAATGGGTAATAAAGGGATTATGTATATTTTAAAACAATAAAAATTCTGGTGTAGACTGTCCCTTTAACCCGTATAACAATGTTTTATTAATATTTGTGATTAATATGTGAAAACATTTTTTTATCAGAAACTGTATAAATGAGTGTAACACTTTACTTAAATGTATTTATGTTGTTTTTTTACTACTTACATTTTAAGCTAGGTTTTCAATTGTGCTAACCATACAAGCGCAAATTTTGTGCTCCAGGGCAGCGCACCTGTTTACTTTCAACTTGTAATATGTGCACAAGTTAGCACAATCGCAATATTGCTTATCACAACCCATGCTAACCTTAGCTCACCACTTGTATGATAGCTGTCTGTATCCCTAATTACAAAATATTGTTTTAATCAGAAAATGCATCTAAAAAAGCAGTACAACTTTTTAAAATGTCCCCTTTAGATTCAAGAAATTAAAAACAAACTATAATTCTTCTGTAATTTTTGTTGCTTGTTTTAATAGACATAAAGGGCCCCATTTATTAGCTGTTGATGCATTTCGGGGCCTTGTTAAGTAGCTGCAGTCTTAAGACTCTTAGCCTCTCCGCCACCTCAAGAGTAATAGAGGTAAATCATCCCAATCCGATTGGGATGATTGACAAGCCCTGCTCTTGTGCTATTGGTTGCATAAAAGCAGGGAGTGCAATTGCTTGTGCAATTTTTTAAATGCTTTGTGGAATTGCCAGGCGGAAAGGTTCCCAGGATCGAACCTTGTCCACTCTGCATTTGATACATGGAGCCCAAAATCATAATTTGCTGTATGAATCCCATGATTTTAAAATCCAAAATAATAAATGGCCAGTAATAACAACAAGATAAAGATCCTGTATGTTGTAATGTTGATAGATAAAGTTTGAAATTATCCTGTTGTGCACCAAAACACATGGGTGGAGTTTGGCTGTTGTAAAGCAATTGCTGTAAAAAAGATGTTTAGATTTGGCTATCTTAGGCTATCACAAGACAACTGAATGCCTTGCAAATTACTAGGTGGTTAATGTCCCTTTAACTGATGGAGCAAGCAATCGGCTAGATTACAAGTTTTGTCGGTAAAGCCGTGTGTTGCTAACGCTCCTTTTTTTTCCAGCGCTCACTTTAAACAATGCTGGTATTACAATTTTTCTAAATGGCTGCGTTAGCCTCAGAAAAGTGAGCGTTGAGCAAATTTAGCGGCACTTCTCCCTGTAATACCAGCGTTGCTTACGGTAGCGGTAAGCTGGCTAAAACATGTTCGTGCACGATTTCCCCATAGGAAACAATGGGACTGAGACGGCTGGAAAAAAACCTAACACCTGCAAAAAAGCAGCGTTCAGCTCCTAACGCAGCCCCATTGTTTCCTATGGAAAAATACTTTCTAATTCTACACCTAACACCCTAACATTTGTTATTAACCCCTAATCTGCCGTCCCTAACATCGCCGCCACCTACCTACAATTATTAACCCCTAATCTGCCGTCCCCAACGTCGCCGCTACTATATTAAATGTATTAACCCCTAAACCAAAGTCTAACCCTAACACCCCCCTAACTTAAATCTATTTTTAATACATCTAAATAAATTTACTATAATTAAATAAATAATTCCTATTTAAAACTAAATACTTACCTATAAAATAAACCCTAATATAGCTACAATATAACTAATAGTTACATTGTAGCTATTTTAGGATTTATATTTATTTTACAGGCAACTTTGTATTTATTTTAACTAGGTACAATAGTTATTAAATAGTTAATAACTATTTAATAGCTACCTAGTTAAAATAATTACAAAATTACCTGTAAAATAAATCCTAACCTAAGTTACAAATACACCTAACACTACTCTATCAATAAATTAATTAAATAAATTAACTACAATTATCTAAAATAAAATACAATTAAATAAACTAAACTATAGTACAAACCCCCCCCCCACTAAATTACAAAATAAAAAAAAATTATACAAGAAATTTAATCTAATCTAACCTAATCTAAGCCCCCTAATAAAATAAAAAAAAACAAAATAATAAAATTCCCTATCCTAAACTAAATTACAAATATCCCTTAAAAGGGCCTTTTGCAGGGCATTGACCCAAAGTAATCAGCTCTTTTACCAGCCCTTAAAGGGGCTTTTTGCGGGGCATTGCCCCAAAGTAATCAGCTCTTTTACCTGTAAAAAAAAGAAAAACAATACCCCCCAACATTACAACCCATCACCCACACACCCCTACTCTAAAACCCACCCGATCCCCCCTTAAAAAAACCTAACACTACCCCATTGAAGATCACCCTACCTTGAGCCGTCTTCACCCAGCCGGGCACCGATGGGGCAGAAGAGGACATCCGGACCGGCAGAAGTCTTCATCCTATCCGGGCAGAAGAGGACATCCGGACCAGCAGACGTCTTCATCCAAGCGGCATCTTCTATCTTCATCCATCCGACGAGGAACGGCTCCATCTTGAAGACCTCCGGCGCGGAACATCCTTCTAGGCCAACGGACTAACGACAAATTAATATTCCTTTAAATGACGTCATCCAAGATGGCGTCCCTTCAATTCCGATTGGCTGATAGGATTCTATCAGCCAATCGGAATTAAGGTAGGAAAAATCTGATTGGTTGATTTAATCAGCCAATCGGATTGAAGTTCAATCAGATTGGCTGATTGGATCAGCCAATAGAATTGACTTCGCAGTCTATTGGCTGATCCAATCAGCCAATCGGATTGAACTTCAATCCGATTGGCTGATTAAATCAACCAATCAGATTTTTCCTACCTTAATTCCGATTGGCTGATAGAATCCTATCAGGCAATCGGAATTCGAGGGACGCCATCTTGGATGACGTCATTTAAAGGAATATTAATTCGTAGTTAGTCCGTCGGCCTAGAAGGATGATCCGCGCCGGAGGTCTTCAAGATGGAGCCGTTCCTCGTCGGATGGATGAAGATAGAAGATGTTGCTTGGATGAAGATGTCTCCCGGTCCGGATGTCCTCTTCTGCCCGGATAGGATGAACACTTCTGCCGGTCCGGATGTCCTCTTCTGCCCCATCGGTGTCCGGCTGGGTGAAGACGGCTCAAGGTAGGATGATCTTAGAGTAGGGGTATGTGGGTGGTGGGTTGTAATGTTGTGGGGTATTGTTTTTCTTTTTTTTACAGGTAAAAGAGCTGATTACTTTGGGGCAATGCCCCGCAAAAAGCCCTTTTAAGGGCTGGTAAAAGAGCTGATTACTTTGGGTCAATGCCCCGCAAAAGGCCCTTTTAAGGGCTATTTGTAATTTAGTTTAGGATAGGGAAATTTATTAATTGGGGGGGGGGGTTATTTTATTAGGGGGCTTAGATTAGGTGTAATTAGATTAAACTTTTTGTAATAGTTTTTTTTTTGTAATTTAGTGTTTGTTTGTTTTTGTACTATAGTTTAGTTTATTTCATTGTATTTTATTTTAGATAATTGTAGTTAATTTATTTAATTAATTTATTGATAGAGTAGTGTTAGGTGTATTTGTAACTTAGGTTAGGATTTATTTTACAGGTAATTTTGTAATTATTTTAACCAGGTAGCTATTAAATAGTTATTAACTATTTAATAACTATTGTACCTAGTTAAAATAAATACAAAGTTGCCTGTAAAATAAATATAAATCCTAAAATAGCTACAATGTAACTATTAGTTATATTGTAGCTATCTTATGGTTTATATTATAGGCAAGTATTTAGTTTTCAATAGGAATTATTTATTTAATTATAGTAATTTTATTTAGATGTATTAAAAATAGATTTAAGTTAGGGGGGGTTAGGGTTAGACTTAGGTTTAGGGGTTAATACATTTAATATAGTAGCGGCAACGTTGGGTGCGGCAGATTAGGGGTTAATTATTGTAGGTAGGTGGCGGCGATGTTAGGGACGGCAGATTAGGGGTTAATAACAAATTTTATAGTGTTTGCGAGGTGGGAGTGCGGCGGTTTAGGGGTTAATACATTTATTATAGTGGCGGCAATGTCTGGTCGGCAGATTAGGGGTTAATAATTGTAGGTAGGTGGCAGCGACGTTGGGGGCGGCAGATTAGGGGTTAATAAATATAATGTAGGTGCCAGTGATGTTAGGGGCAGCAGATTAGGGGTTCATAGGTATAATGTAGGTGGCAGCGATTTCTGGTCGGCAGATTAGAGTTAAATAATTTTATTATAGTGTTTGCGATGTGGGGGGGCCTCGGTTTAGGGGTTAATAGTTAGTTTATGGGTGTTAGTGTACTTTGTAGCACTTTAGTTAAGAGCTTTATGTTCCGGCATTAGCCCATAAAACTCTTAACTACTGACTTTTATATGCGGTAGGAGTCTTGGAGGTAGAGGCTTTACCGCTCACTTCTTCCAAGACTCGTAATACCATCGTTAGCCAAATCCCATTAAAAAGATAGGATACGCAATTGATGTAAGGGGATTTGCGGTATGGAAAAGTTGCGGAAGAAAAGTGAACGGTACACCTGTACCTGCCAAACTTGTAATACCATCGGGCATTAAAAAGCAGCGTTAGGACCCCTTAACGCTGCTTTTTAAGGCTAACGCCAAACTCGTAATCTAGCCGAATGTTTGTATCTGTTTGGTCATGTTGCTTCCTAACATCATCCAATATGGTAGGGTTAATATCAGTGTGGTTTTCCCATTCTCAATGCCAGTTTTCTACATTTTGGGTTACATGTTAATCATTGGAAAAGTATTGTCCTGGGCCTATCAAGCCCTTTTAGCTGTAGAAATCAATAAATGTGCTGTTTAATATTAAAACTTTGGATTGTGTCAGCCAAACAGGACTTAACTTACATGTTAAGTATAAGACCATATGTCACTAGGCTGCATACAGAGATATACATTCAGTTATCCACCATTGTATATAAATGTAGTACCTGTTTAATGGGAGCCATAGGCAAGAACATAAAGGAACCAATTTGATTTTTTAATAAAAGAATACATGGTAAATGTTGCAGACACACACCATAATCTAATTAAAACACTTTGTGCTGGATTACAATTTGAGTGCAGAAATGCAAGCAGTATGGAGCACTAATATTGCGCATGCAGAATCCATACTGCTTTTATTTTTGTGCTGAAATTAGGAGTAGCTGGTTATTTTTGTGTGCCTCTGATAATTTTGCAAAAGTATATCATGCTAGCACAAACACAGTATTATGCACTAGCAGAATGTCTACAAACGCACAAAAATTAGTATAAAACAAATTTCCTTAGATAGTGCACCCTGTTATTAACTTCTTAACCCAAAGACCCCCATTGCATACAACACCTACACTGTAAAACCTCTTAATCACAATATCAATGCCCAGTGTTACAGCCTAACCACTACAGTGCAGCACTAAAACCCTCTCCACTATTAACCCCCTAATCACTACAACCACAAAGCTATAAAAGCCACTGAAGATCCTAACCACTATTAATCTTTATACTGCTACAAACATCATAGCAAGAACTATTAACCATTTAACCTTCACAGCTCACAATGCAAAAAACCCCACCAGACCCCATTTTTAAAATTCCACATATTAACCAACAGGTCAATAACAAGTCAGTTGTCATTAGCAAGAATGGAGGTCGGATTAGAGGAAAGCGGTAGGCAAGGTAGGACCATGGAGTGGAGCCAAGTACTGCTATTGTTGGTAGCAGAAGCAGAACAGTCAAGCGTTGATAGAAAGAAGCTTTCAGACAAACACTGTCACTCTGGGCTGCCTGCCAAGATGAACCTTATTAAAGTATAAACAAAAAAAGAACAGAAATCCTGAGTGGTCCTTAGGAGGTGAGGGCACCTAACCTGTAGCACAGGATTCCTGTGGGTACTGTGACATTATATTATACGATTATACAGTGACTCACTGCGCCTTTTGACTGTGATTACCATTGTCACTTTCCTCATCAGATATCCACCTGTGCATTTTTATTTTACAATTAGGAACGGGGTTAAACTTGCAGTAATGTATTTATATCCCTGTGCCACCCCACAAAAATATTCTATTGGACAGGTCTCTATCAGTTACATGCTAAATGGGTGCCACTCTATGTGTGTGATCCTCATTACGGTTCAAGAAAATAAAATTAAAGGGACATTAAACCTATATTTTTTCTTTCATGATTTAGATAGAGAATACCATTTTAAACAACTTTCTAATTTACTTCTATTATCTAATTTGCTTCATTCTCTTGATATTCTTTCCCAAAAAGCATATCTAGATAGGCTCAGTAGCTTCTGATTGGTGGCTGCACATAGATGCCTCATGTGATTGGCTCACCAATGTGCATTGCTATTTCTTTAACAAAGGATATCTAAAGATTTCAGCAAATTAGATAATAGAAGTAAATTGGAATGTTGTTTAAAATTGTATTCTCTATCTGAATCATTAAAGAAACATTTTGGGTTTAATGGCCCTTTAAGTGCAGTGGATAAAAGGCATTGTCCTATTAACAAGAGATGTTTTTGATATAAAGTTGAGGGCTTTAATAAGCCAAAATTATGAGAGTTCCAGGTGTTAGGTTGTTGTGGAATCTAACCAGCTTTGCAGACCTATGATCTGTGAGATTTTAAAGCTACAAAAGTATATTTATGACTAAATATAAATAGAAGCATGAATTTGTAAAAAAAACACACAAAAAAAAACACATAAAAATCTGAATTTCATTATCTGCACATGGTGACAGATAAAATACTTAAACTTTCTTAAATGCATTAGAAGTAAGTGCAGGTATAGCACGCCAACATCAGAAATAACATTATTCTTCCTTTAGTCTACAAATAGAATATACAATTTAGACAAATCGAGAGATTTCTGTATATAAAGTGGATCAAAGTATGTGAACTGAAAAAAAGGCAGTCAGGTTACTAAAATTATACTTAAATAACAGTCTAAATGATATAAGTAGACTTCCTTCACTGTGCAACAAGCCTAAATGACAATACTCACATGAGCCCTAGGAATAATTGCAGACTGGTACATTTCCATTCATATCATGTATTTTAAAACACAGCTGAGTTTAACAATAGCTACTGATTGATGGGTGATCTCTTGCAGAATGACTTCCCTGTTATTATTGGCATCATTGCAATTGCTGATTAATTCTTTTGTTGAAAGTGAATAATTACATAGTAATGGCTGCTGGCGGCTTTCAGCAATAGCAAACACAAATTCTAGAGTTTTTTTTTTATATTTACAAATAAATGTGATGCATTTCAAAAAGAAATGTTGGTTAAAGACACCATACAACATAGATTAGTGGTTCCCAATCTTTAAAACAGCATGATACACTTCACAACAACTTTTTTTTAGTGTAATCAAGATTCAAGTGCATTAAAGGGACATGAAATTCAAATTCCAAAGCCACGATTCAGATACAAATATACAAAATATCAATTTGCTTCTGTTGTCAAATGTATATTTTGGTTGATATGATTGTTGAAACATAGCTCCTTTCTGTGAGAACACACTGAGGTAAGTGCAGTAGTGTACACATGTCTTGATGAGTGTATGTATACTTAGTCAATGGCTTCCAACATTCCCTAGGCTTAGACAGATCTCCTGAGCTTTTTTTAGTTAATAAACAATTTTTGTTTTAAATTTTTATTTTGTTTACATTATTTTACTTTTTTTCCTACTTGGTTCTGGTAAACAATGTTATTATTGTTATCTTTATGAAACATTAATACAAAATTATCATTATTATTATACTTGATTTATAAAGCGCCAACATATTCCACAGCGCTGTCAATGGATGGAAAAGATAAAAGTACAACGATGATACAATATTTTTAAGAGATAGGAAGAAATGTATCAACCAAATACAGGAGTAATTGAGGGTGTATTCCCATGGGAACTTACAGGAGGGTGAGAAACAGGAAACTGGAACTGCAAGGGGGGAAATGGTGTTAGTACATAGTTAGATGAAATAATTATTAGGTAGTTGGAATTAATTTGTTACTGAGTTGGGTGGTTGGTTTCCTTGAAAAAAAATGTCTTTAGGGAATGTTTAAAGAAGGACAGATTAGGGGAAAGTTAGACAGCGCAAGGAAGTGCGTTCCATTGGGTTGGTGCCGCACAAGAGAAGTTCTGCAGTCTAGCATGAGAGGAGGTGAAGGTAGAAGATGCTAGGAGCAGGTCATTGTTGGAGCTTAGGGGGTGGACAGGAGTATATTTGTTAATTAGTGAGGACAGGTAGTGGGGGGCAGAATTGGTAAGGGATTTTTAGGTCAGGGTGAGAATTTTTAATTGAATTTTCATTTTTTTATTTATTTCTAAATATTTTAGTAACATAATTATTCAGGATCAATGCAATATACACTATCTGGCCAAAAGTATGCCCTACTAATTATTGACTTTGAGGTAGGTTTGGAGGCCTGCAAGCATTTTCTTGAAAGTTGTGAAAGTAACTATGACAAACACACTAAATTTGTTCTTGATTTAATGAAGTTTTTCCTTGAAAACAATGTATTTGTTTTTGTTAACAAAACTTACAAACAAGTTTGAGGGACAGCAATGGGAGCAACTTGTGCTCCCACCTATGCTTGCCTTCACCTTTGGGGCTTGGGAAAATCAAATAGTCCTAGAACAGCTTAGCCATTATACTGATAATTTTGTACAAATCTGGCTATGGTATGTGGACTATATACTGTTGTTGTGGAATGGTCCAGTGGAAACACTGTTGGAATTTATCAACTAATTGAACCAGGACAAGAGTAATATCCTCCTTACATAACAGTATGATGCTAATGAAATTAAATTTTTGGACATAAAAATTAGGAAAGAAAGAGGTATTTTGATAACTGAGAACTATAGAAAACCTACAGCTATGAACAGTCTTCTACAAGCTACTAGTCACTATCCTGAAGCTCTTAAAAGAGGTATTCCAGTTGGCCAGTTCCTCTGGATTAGGAGGAACTGTACAACTGGATCATCTTTTGAAAAACATGCTAATAAAATGAAGAATAGATTCAGTGTAAGAGGATACTCAAAAAATTGTATTGAAAGAGCATATAAAAGGGCAAGAAGTAATAATAAAGACTATCTCTTATACGGTAGAACCAATAACAAAAATTACAGTAGCCTTCGGCTTGTAACTAAATATAATTGTTATTGGAACACTCTAAAAATAATTTAAAAAGATAATTGGAGATTCCTGTTAGCTGATGAAAATCTAGCTGATGACATAGGAGAGTATCCTTTAATAACTGCAAGAAGGGCTCCTACCATTAGGGACAAACTGATACATAGCAACTACATTGCATCACCAACAAACTTGCTTTCTAGTGTTAAAGTTAAGGGAAACTTTCCCTGTGGTAAATGTGTTACTTGTGATTTTATGGATAGAACTAGAAGGTTTTCCACAAATGGAATTAACTTCTATAATTGTAGGTACTTCTTTAATTGTAACACTGAAGGTGTAGTATATCTACTTTACTGTTCATGCCCAAAATTTTATGTGGCAAAACAAAAAAGAAAATTCAAAGACAGAATCAGAGAACACAGGGATGACATCAAGAACAAAGATCTGGATAGCAGTGTAGCCAGACATTTCATGGAGTACCATCAGGGAGACTCAGAATCACTTCAGTTTATAGGGATAGACAAAGGTATTGTAAATGGAAGAGAAGGTGACCAGGACATGTGCTTACCTAGAAAGGAGTCCAGATGGACATATAGGCTTAGAACCCTCTCCCCCTATGGCCTTAATAAAAAAATAGATTTCTCATGTTTCCTATGATAAAATGTGTTACTTTAAATGATGTACAAAAAGTAAAAATGAATATGCCTATAAATACTATATGTGCACTATGTATGAGATATACTTTATTAAGATCGCTAGATTTTAGTTAGCATGTTCTAAAAATCATGTTGAACGGTATATGGTGTTATATCCCTTTAATCCACCTTTAATTTCTTGATTAGCTTTTACATAGGTAACATTAATTTACCTTTAAAGGAACTACTTTTAGCCACTCCTCCTGCTTCCTGGTCTTGTACCCTTAAATTACTACACCTGCAACATTACCTTGCTTGATTCATAGAAGCTAGTTGGATTTATTAACTGCACATCAAAACAACTGCTGCATTCAGCTCTCTGGAGATCAGTTTGCAAGGTTCAAAGGATTTCATTACTCAGCTTTTCTTCCTGCTTAAGGGAACTTTTCATACTTACAGTTCTCTGCCAAGTCTGTTGCCTGCTGACAGTTTGCTGCTGTTACAGTGATCTTCCTTCTCTCAGTAATTCAGACTAATTTGTATCCAGGATTTCTACATATTGCTTCTCCCTGCCTGGTAAGCAAACACCTCTGGGGGTCGATCCGATATAAATCGTCGCCCGCAAAAGCCGGCGACGCCAATATTTGCGCGGGTTTGGTATCACATATACGGCGTAACCTAGAAGTTACGCCCGTATATTTCTGCCGTCGCCCGCAGTTTTTTGGGCCATAGGCAGGTATACCAAACCCGCGCAGTTTGGTATCCAATATGCAGCGTAAGGACTTACGTTGCGAAAATGGAGAAAACTTACTCCATTTTCACCTCGCCACAAAAAGCAGCCGTAAGAAGCCTTACGCTGACTATTGGAGCCCCGTAACTCCCTAAACTAACTAGAAAATAAACCTAACACCTAACGCATGCGCAATGTCTATCTCCCTGTCAACCGCGATCCCCCCCCCCCCCCGAAATCCCTAATAAAGTTATTACCCCCTAAACCGCCGCTCCCGGACCCCGCCGCCATCTACATAAACTAACCCCCTACTGTGAGCCTCTAAAACCGCCGCCATCTACCTTATCTATCCCCTAATCTGACCCCTTACACCGCCGCCACCTATATAAAAATTATTAACCCCTAATCTAATCCCCCTATACCGCCGCCAGCTATATTAATATTATTAACCCCTAATGTAAGCCCCTTACACCGCCGCCATCTCTATTAAAATGATTAACCCCTAATTTAATCTACCTACCCCGCCGCCAGCTATATTATCTATATTAACCCTAAGTATATTATAGTTAATATAGGTATTACATTATATATATTAACTATATTAACCCTAATTATATTAGGGTTAATATAGTTAATATAGTTACTATAGTATTTATATTAACTATATTAACTCTATCTAACCCTAACTAAATTTATATTAAATTAATCTAATTCATTTATAAACTAAAATATTCCTATTTAAATCTAAATACTTACCTATAAAATAAACCCTAAGATAGCTACAATATAATTAATAATTACATTGTAGCTATGTTAGGGTTAATATTTATTTTACAGGTAAATTGTTAATTATTTTAACTAGGTATAATAGATATTAAATAGTTATTAACTATTTAATATCTACCTAGTTAAAATAATTACCCAATTACCTGTAAAATAAATCCTAACCTAAGTTACAAATACACCTACACTATCAATAAATTTAATAAACTACAAACATCTATCTAAAAATACAATTAAATTAACTAAACTAAATTACAAAAAAAAACAAACACTAAATTACAAAAAATAAAAAAAAGATTACAAGATATTTAAGCTAATTACACCTATTCTAAGCCCCCTAATAAAATAATAAACCCCCAAAATAAAAAAAATTCCCTGCCCTATTCTAAATTCAACAAATTTCAAAGCTCTTTACCTTACCAGCCCTTAAAAGGGCCTTTTGTGGGGGCATGCCCCAAAGAATTCAGCTCTTTTGCATACAACAAATACAATACCCCCCCCCCCCCATTACAACCCACCACCCACATACCCCTATTCTAAACCCACCCAAACCCCCCTTAAAAAAGCCTAACACTACCCCCCTGAAGATCTCCCTACCTTGTCTTCACCACACCGGGCCGAACTCCTGATCCGATCCGGGCGATGTCTTCCTCCAAGCGGCAAAGAAGAATTCTTCCTCCGGCGATGTCATCCTCCAAGCGGCAAAGAAGAATTCTTCCTCCGGCGACGTCTTCCTCCAAGCGGCAGCAAAGTCTTCATTCTTCCGGCGGCATCTTCAATCTTCTTTCTTCGCTCCGCCGCCGCGGAGCATCCATCCCGGCCGACTGCTGAACTTGGAATGAGGTACCTTTAAATGACGTCATCCAAGATGGCGTCCGCCGAATTCCGATTGGCTGATAGGATTCTATCAGCCAATCAGAATTAATTTAAAAAAATCTGATTGGCTGATTGAATCAGCCAATCAGATTCAAGTTCAATCCGATTGGCTGATCCAATCAGCCAATCAGATTGAGCTCGCATTCTATTGGCTGATCGGAACAGCCAATAGAATGCGAGCTCAATCTGATTGGCTGATTGGATCAGCCAATCGGATTGAACTTGAATCTGATTGGCTGATTCAATCAGCCAATCAGATTTTTTTAACTTAATTCCGATTGGCTGATAGAATCCTATCAGCCAATCGGAATTCGGCGGACGCCATCTTGGATGACGTCATTTAAAGGTACCTCATTCCAAGTTCAGCAGTCGGCCGGGATGGATGCTCCGCGGCGGCGGAGCGAAGAAAGAAGATTGAAGATGCCGCCGGAAGAATGAAGACTTTGCTGCCGCTTGGAGGAAGACGTTGCCGGAGGAAGAATTCTTCTTTGCCGCTTGGAGGAAGACATCGCCCGGATCGGATCAGGAGTTCGGCCCGGTGTGGTGAAGACAAGGTAGGGAGATCTTCAGGGGGGTAGTGTTAGGCTTTTTTAAGGGGGGTTTGGGTGGGTTTAGAATAGGGGTATGTGGGTGGTGGGTTGTAATGGGGGGGGGGGGGTATTGTATTTGTTGTATGCAAAAGAGCTGAATTCTTTGGGGCATGCCCCCACAAAAGGCCCTTTTAAGGGCTGGTAAGGTAAAGAGCTTTGAAATTTGTTGAATTTAGAATAGGGCAGGGATTTTTTTTTATTTTGGGGGTTTATTATTTTATTAGGGGGCTTAGAATAGGTGTAATTAGCTTAAATATCTTGTAATCTTTTTTTTATTTTTTGTAATTTAGTGTTTTTTTTTTTTTGTAATTTAGTTTAGTTAATTTAATTGTATTTTTAGATAGATGTTTGTAGTTTATTAAATTTATTGATAGTGTAGGTGTATTTGTAACTTAGGTTAGGATTTATTTTACAGGTAATTGGGTAATTATTTTAACTAGGTAGATATTAAATAGTTAATAACTATTTAATATCTATTATACCTAGTTAAAATAATTAACAATTTACCTGTAAAATAAATATTAACCCTAACATAGCTACAATGTAATTATTAATTATATTGTAGCTATCTTAGGGTTTATTTTATAGGTAAGTATTTAGATTTAAATAGGAATATTTTAGTTTATAAATGAATTAGATTAATTTAATATAAATTTAGTTAGGGTTAGATAGAGTTAATATAGTTAATATAAATACTATAGTAACTATATTAACTATATTAACCCTAATATAATTAGGGTTAATATAGTTAATATATATAATGTAATACCTATATTAACTATAATATACTTAGGGTTAATATAGATAATATAGCTGGCGGCGGGGTAGGTAGATTAAATTAGGGGTTAATCATTTTAATAGAGATGGCGGCGGTGTAAGGGGCTTACATTAGGGGTTAATAATTTTAATATAGATGGCGGCGGTGTTAGGGGCTCACTTTAGGGGGTTATAGATATAATATAGCTGGCGGCGGGGTACGGGAGCGGCGGTTTAGGGGTTAATAACTTTATTAGGTTGCGGCGGGGTAAAGGAGCGGCGGTTTAGGGGTTAATAGCTTTTTTATTGTTAGGCTAGTGAGGGGGGATAGCGGATAGAGGGTTAGACAGTGCGGGCTATGTTAGGGAGGCGTGTTAGACAGTGCGGGTGTTTTAAACTTTAGTCAGGTTTTATAGGCGCCGGCAGTTTCTAACGTGCCGCAAGTCACTGGCGACGCCAGAAATTTGTACTTACGCAGATTTCTGGACATCGCTGGTTTGTGAGACTTACGGCACGTTAGCATCTGACGGCGACTTATATGGGATGGCTCGAGTTGCGAGCTGAAACTGCGGGCGACGCCGGTTCCCTCGCTTGCGCCGCAAACTGCGATCGATATCGGATCGCGCCCCTGGGGGTCGATCCGATATAAATCGTCGCCCGCAAAAGCCGGCGACGCCAATAATTGCGCGGATTTGGTATCCTATATACGGCGTAAGCTAGAAGTTACGCGCGTAGATTTCTGGCGTCGCCCGTAGTTTTTTGGCCCATAGACTGACATACAAAACACGCGCAATTTGCTATCCAATATACGGCGTAAGGACTTACGCGCGCAGATTTTACAAAATCTACGCCATTCTCAGCTCGCCACAAATTGAAGGCGCAGGTACCTTTGCACTGACTTAGAAACCAACGTAACTCTCAGAAGGCCTAACAAATGCATGCCTAACAATATACATAGCAGCAGCTTGTTCACAAATAGTTAACCTCTTAAAAGCATTTATTATTCCTGCCCCTGCAAGTGTGTCAAACCAATCACAAACAGCACAACCTCTCACCTGCAGACTTAAAACACCTGCAAATGCACACCCTCATTAGCCACCATGTTTCCCTTGCAGTATATTGCATTTAGAGTCAGACAGCGTCGTGGGGCACAAGGGGTGCTTGAACCCCTACAAGCCCCTGTTTTGGATGGTATCCCTGCTGCTGAGGTCCCTGGTCATGGTGCTGTAGCTGTCCCTGCTCCAGCTGCTGCTGCTGCCCTCCCTGCTCCTCCTGCTGTTGTCCCTGGTCATGGTGCTGTAGCTGTCCCTGCTCCAGCTGCTGCTGCTGCCCTCCCTGCTCCTCCTGCTGTTGTCCCTGTTCCTGGTGCTCCCCATGCTGCTGTTGCTGCAGCTGCCCATAGGCCAGCAGGGCCTATAAGACGAAGGCATCAGCAGAGGGGAAGAGCACCAAGGGTACACAGGGTTAGGGTCACCCTGTTTGGGATGACAGAAGTGGAGGTCAGGGAAAAATATCGCTTGACATCTGCAAGCCTCATTAACCTATATGAGGTGTTGAAGGATGAAATTGACCCTCAAGCGTATAGGAACCGAGCTCTGACTGGTATGCAGAAGCTGTTGTGTGTTGTACACTTCCTGGCAACTGGCTCATACCAGTCAACAGAGGGGCTTGTGTCTGGCCTAGCGCAGTCTACCTTCTCCAGGATTCTAGGGGAGGTTCTGACTGCTCTAGATAACCAGACACAACGATACATTCATTTCCCCCATACCCCCCAGGAATGGAACCGTCTTAAACAAGGCTTCTATCGACTGGGGGGTATTCCTAATGTCATGGGGGCAATTGATTGCACACATGTGCGTATTGTGGCCCCACATGAGGAGACAATCCTCTATATTAACAGGAAAGGGTTTCACTCATTGAATTGCCAGATGGTCTGCGATACCAATCTGAAATTCTTACATGTGTATGCAGGCTTCCCAGGGAGTGCACATGATTCCTACATCCTGCGCCAGACCTCCTTATTCAATATGTTTGAAAATGGAACACTTTCGGGAGGATGGCTGCTTGGTGAGTACCTTCATTCTGTCTGTATATTTCTAATAAAGGGACACTAAACACATATTGTCATCTCATGTGTCAGATAGAGAATACAATGTTAAACAGCATTACAATTCACTTCTCTTATATCATTTTATTCATTCTTTAAATATATTGATTTTATAAATTATAATTCACATATATGAGCCAATCATATGAGGCTTCTATGTGCAGCCACCAATCAGCAGCTATTGAGCATATCTAATATGCTTGTCATCAAGAGTTATCTATAGAATGGAGAAAATGATCTAATCGAAGTTAATTATCAAGCTGCTAACAATTGCAGGTTCTTATTAAATGGACAGTCTAGTATAAATTGCACTTCCATTATTCAGATAGGCCTTTTAATTTTAATTAACTATCCTGATTACTTCCATTAATGTTTTGATTAAATCTATCTTTTATATGTGATTCATGTTGTGTCCCTTTAAAGCACATGATGTACCTGTAGTAATCCAAACACATATGTTACATGACAGGTGACGCAGGGTACGGCTGCAGACCATGGCTATTAACCCCCTTGGTGCACCCCATTACGGAGCCACAACTCAGGTACCAGGAGGCACACATAAGAACAAGGAATGTCATTGAAAGGAGCTTTGGCCTATTAAAAACCAGGTTCAGGTGTCTGGATGTTACAGGTGGAGCACTACAGTATAACCCCAACAAAGTGTGTTCCATTGTCAATGCTTGCTGTATTCTACACAACATTGCTGTGGACACACGTTTGTTGGTGGACATTGACCCAGAGCAGCAGCAGCAGCTGGTTCCTGTACTTGAGGATGTGGACAGGGGGACACTGAGGGGGAATGAAGTGAGGGATTATGTCATCCGTGAATACTTCACCTGTAAGTTACTTATTCATAATTACAGTAAACCGTAACATTCACATGTATTATGATGTTTGACAGTACCTCACCAACCATTGCATGTGTATATATCATGTCTTGCAGAATGTAAAATTTTGGATTTCCACTGCATGTAAGTGAAACTACTACATCCCAACCCCCTTCCCTTAAAGGGACACTATACCCAAACATATTGTTTCATGATTAAGGATAGAGAAGATAATTTTTAAAAAACTTATAATTTAAATCAATTACCTATTTTCATTATTTATTTAGATATACTTTAATGAAGACATAGAAATGCACACAGTGAAGAAATCGCAGGAGGCATCTATATACAGCTAATAATCATCAGCTACCAAGCATATCTCGATATGGTTTTCAGCAAAGAATATCAATAGAATGAAGCAACAGAAATAATAGAATGAAATTATACTTTATTTTTGAAATTATCTTCTCCTTCAAAATCATGAAGTAAAAATATTTGCTTTCATGTCCCTTTAACAACCCTAATAACTGTATATTTATAATTTGTTTAATTCATGTTTAGTTCACTATCATTAAGAATGAGGATAATGGATATTTATACCTTATGTTCACACCTTCTTTAAATATATTATTAGTTATATATACCAACGTGTCAATTTATATTGGATGTGAGAAACCTTGATGTACATCTTAGAAGTTAATATTACTATATGTACCGTTGAGACACAACCATGTGATGTTGTTTATTGAGCATGAATATGTCATAAACATTATAATAATACCTTTTTGGTCCATTTCAACACAGGTATTATTATATGTTTTACCAATATTACTGTACTAAAACACAACTCACATGGATGTGGATGACAATTAGATAGTAAATAACAGAGGACAAGATTTTCAATGAAATTGAATAATATATATTTTTTTTTAGGCCTCTTAGATGAGGGGCCTGGTGTGGGTCTTCTGCCTCTCCTGGGTTGTGTGGATCCAGTAGGAGTGCTGGTCACAGAGGAGATACTTGATGCCATGTCCTGCTGTTGGGTGAAATGCTCCACCAAAGCCCCCAACAGTTGATTCTGTTCCCTCCATCTTTGGTCACTTTGGATTTGCATGTCCGATATTACACGCAGCATTTGGTTTTGATTTTGGACCATAGCTGATACCGATGCTGCCATGTCCCTTTGCAGCTCATTCGACCTCTGTTGCAAACGGTGTTGGCTTCTATTAACAACCTGTGTTGTTCCCTCTGCATTTTTTGACACGTTTCCGTTAGAGTCTCACAGGTCAAAGTTTGCCTCCTCTGTAGTGAGATATATTCATCACCCATGGCAGAACTCAATTGATCCATGGGCTCTTCATCAGCAGGGACAATAGGCACTCTTTCAATTACGTGTTCCTCAGCTGGAGGTGCCGGAACAATAACCTCAGTTGGAGGTGCCGGAACAATAACTTCAGTTGGAGGTGCCGGAACAATAACTTCAGTTGGAGGTGCCAGAACAACAACCTCAGTTGGAGGTGCCGGAACAATAACCTCAGTTGGAGGTGCCGGAACAATAACCTCAGTTGGAGGTGCCAGAACAACAACCTCAGTTGGAGGTGCCGGAACAATAACCTCAGTTGGAGGTGCGGGAACAAAAACAGCAGCTGGACGTGCAGGAACAGATATCTCAGCTGGAGGTGCAGCCACAGGAATATGAGCTGGAGGTGCAGGGCGATGGATTACAGTTGGTGGAGCCCTTCCAACTGAAGATGATGGTCCAGATGTCGGGATGGACCGATAGTCCCAATGGCCGCTGGTGTGCATCCACTCAGCCTGCTGGTATACTCCTGTAGTGCCCTGATATTCTTGGGGGGGGGGGGTAAATACATCTACCCTTTGGGGCTGGCGGGGCTCCCCCTCCAAGCCATAGGAATATTCCTCGTGCCAGGGCTCCTGCCAGGTATCCTCCTCTAATGCAGGTGGCATGATATGTGGATTTTCGATTGACGCAGTCCAAGCCATGTCATGCCTGGCATACTCCTGCTGTCTTATCTGTACCGGTGGTTGTGGTGGACATATATTTAGAACCGGTGTTGGGGGATTCATGGGCGTAGGCACCCTGGTGACTGGAGGTTCTGTGGAGGAGTCAAATGATGAGAGGGATTAGTACAGTCACATATCTATCCATGTGGGCATACAATTTACATGCTAGGGCCTATCCACATTCTCATGTCAAACTCTATAACATGCATGTGCACATTGAGATTTGTGATATGAGGGTTTGTAATATGCTAATTATACATGTATGTGTTTCATACAATAGTTCTGTGTACATGTCAGTGATGGAGAAAATGTGTTCTTTAAGTGACACTATGGTTGTGATGACTATGGTGTCCATTTACTGAAAGGTCTACATGTGGCTTGTGGCCTGTGTTACTCTGAGACATGTTAGTATTTCACTATTCTACCTCATATCATGATTTTCAATGTGTTAAGTAGCATTAAATGGACATGCAAACCATATTTATTATTTCATGATTCAGCTAGCCAAGCATGGAATTTAAAAAAAATTAAAATTTACTTCCAGTAGCTAATATGCTTCATTATCTTGATATTCTTAGCTGATATGCATTTCTAGATAGGCTCAGAAGCTGCTGATTGGTGGCTGTACATCAATGCCTCGTGTGATTGCCTCACCCATGTGCATTGATATTTAATAAACTAAGATTTTCAAAATAATAATAAAAAATAGATAATGGAAGTAAATTTTGATGTTGTTTAAAACTGTATTCTCTATCTGAATAATGAAATAAATTCTTTGTGTTTCATGTCCCTTTAATGTTAAATATCATTGTATATTTAGTTGTTAGTAATCAAAATACCATGATCCTCATTGTGTACATGAATGTGTGACAATATAGGATGTTATAACTCAAATACATATTATACTAGTGTGTGGGATGTTACTCACCAGCATGCTGTGCTGATGTTGCAGTCCCTGAGTCACGAGCCCCTGGAAGTCCACGGACTGCTGTGAGGCTCAGGGACCTACGAATGAGCTCCTGCCACTCATTGTATTCGGCCTCATAGTGAGGCCCACCTCCTGTTGCCCTCTGGGAGATTGCTTCCTGGCCCATCCTCTCCTTGACTCTCCTCTTGCAATCATTCCATCTCTTCTTAAGGCCGTCAACATTCCTCCTCTGTTGGGACACACCATTGACGGCCTCCACCACCTTCTGCCAAGCATCTTTACGCCTCCGGGCAACTCCTTTGCCCTTCTCTTGTCCAAAGAGGGCATTATAGTTCTCCAGGACAGCCTGGACGAGAGCGAGGTTTTCGGCAAAACTGAAATTGGGACACCTCATACGCTCCTCGTCCTGGGCTGCCTGGCTCCCTCCCTGGGATGTCCCTGGTGTGGGTTCCTCCCTATCCTCTCCCTCCTCCCCCCTTCTATCCCCATGTGCACCCTCTATCCCTCTTCTCAGTGTGCCTGGCCTTTGGGCAACCCCACTCCCATCCTCCCTTCTGGCTCTCCCTCTCCCCACTCCGCTCACTCCCTGACGGGGACCCTGCTGCTCCTCCTGTACATAATCCTCTCCCTGCGACTCCCCTTCCCTCCTCCCCCCAGCCCTATCTCTCCCTGACATCCTCACACTACACACACTCACACACTCACACTCACTCCCACTTCAATCACACACAATCACAACCAGACACTCAGCCTTTCAAACTGTAAAAGATAAATAAAAAGTGTTGGGTGTTATAAAAAAAAAGTGTTGTGTATTTTGTATATGTGTGTATGCAAAATGTGTGCAATATGAAAAGAAGTGTAAGTAAATGTACTGGCTTAACAATCCAACCAACAATCCGACCTAACTAACTTGATGATGCTCCTTTCTCACTACTCTTACCACTAATCTCTATACTCGCTGTAGTGTGCTGTAGCTCCAAGAACCAACCAAACACACTAAAGAAATGGCGGCTGCGCAGGTGTTTAAGTATGATTTTTGAATCTCGTCATTACGTGGCGCATCTCTTAGAACTGGCGTTATTTTTTACGAGTCGTAGGCTAATTTGCATAAAACTACACTTTATTGAGACTTTACGTGAACAAAAAACAGGCGCAAGTACTTGCGACGACTAAAAGGTGTATTTGCGCACATTTTGCCTGCTCGTCGGTTTTTCTCACTTACGCCAGTTTAGCATCTGACGGCGGTGAATATTGGATAGCTCGAGTTGCGAGCTGAAACTGCGGGCGACGCGGGTTACCTCGCTTGCGCCGAAAACTACGACCTATATCGGATCGCGCCCCTGATGTCTAGTGTATATTAAAGAACTGTTATCTTTTTACCTAATAACTTGCTGTTGCTTTATTAATAATACCAGCAAAACAAATCTACCTTGAACAGTTAACCCCTCCTGAGAAGCATTGGTAGGGAAACGTTGATCTCAGCCTTAAAGTGACAGCTACAAGATTTACTCCTCATCTCCCTTACTCCAGGTAAAAAAAAATAAGTGACTGTTTAATGTATTATATTCAGCTATAGACGTCTCTCTCTCTGCAGTTAATGTCAATTCATGCTCACTCAGTCATTGAAAATAGATAAACTTATAACATTATGAATCAAGCCCCCCAATTTGACCCAGCAGAGTTAGCAGCTCATGTTGTCTCCCTATTGCAAAGAGTTAAGGTTCTCATACAAGGACTCAGACAGGACCGTCTTTAACACAGGGCAATCAGATTGAGCTCGCATTCTATTGGCTGTTCCGATCAGCCAATAGAATGCAAGCTCAATCTGATTGGCTGATTGGATCAGCCAATCGGATTGAACTTGATTCTGATTGGCTGATTCCATCAGCCAATCAGAATATTCCTACCTTAATTCTGATTGGCTGATAGAATCCTATCAGCCAATCGGAATTCGAGGGACGCCATCTTGGATGACGTCCCTTAAAGGAACCGTCATTCGTCGGGAGACGCTGGAAGAAGAGGATGGATCCGCGTCGGATGCTTCAACATGGACCCGCTCCGCACCGGATGGAAGAAGATCGAAGATGCCGCTTGGATGAAGATGTTTGCCGGTCCGGATGTCCTCTTCTTGCCGGATAGGAGGAAGACTTTGGAGCCTCTTCTGGACCTCTTCAGCACCGGATGCCAGGACAGATCGGTGATACCTGTTGAGGTGAAGACAAGGTAGGAAGATCTTCAGGGGCTTAGTGTTAGGTTTATTTAAGGGGGGTTTGGGTTAGATTAGGGGTATGTGGGTGGTGGGTTGTAATGTTGGGGGGGGGTATTGTATGTTTTTTTTTACAGGCAAAAGAGCTGAATTCTTTGGGGCATGCCCCGCAAAGGGCCCTGTTCAGGGCTGGTAAGGTAAAAGAGCTTTTAACTCTATTAATTTAGAATAGGGTAGGGCATTTTTTTATTTTGGGGGTCTTTGTTATTTTATTAGGGGGCTTAGAGTAGGTGTAATTAGTTTAAAATTGTTGTAATATTTTTCTTATGTTTGTAAATATTTTTTTATTTTTTGTAACTTAGTTCTTTTTTATTTTTTGTACTTTAGTTAGTTTATGTAATTGTAGTTATTTGTAGAAATTGTATTTAATTTATTTATTGATTAGATTTAAATTATATTTAATTTAGGGGGGTGTTAGTATTAGGGTTAGACTTAGCTTTAGGGGTTAATACATTTATTAGAATAGCGGCGAGATTCGGTCGTCAGATTAGGGGTTAATAATTGAAGTTAGGTGTCGGCAATGTTAGGGAGGGCAGATTAGGGGTTAATACTATTTATGATAGGGTTAGTGAGGCGGATTAGGGGTTAATAACTTTATTATAGTAGCGCTCAGGTCCGCTCGGCAGATTAGGGGTTAATAAGTGTAGGCAGGTGGAGGCGACGTTGAGGGGGGCAGATTAGGGGTTAATAAATATAATATAGGGGTCGGCGGTGTTAGGGGCAGCAGATTAGGGGTACATAAGGATAACGTAGGTGGCGGCGCTTTGCGGTCGGCAGATTAGGGGTTAATTATTGTAAGTAGCTGGCGGCGACGTTGTGGGGGGCAGGTTAGGGGTTAATAAATATAATACAGGGGTCGGCGGGGTTAGGGGCAGCAGATTAGGGGTACATAAGTATAACGTAGGTGGCGGTCGGCAGATTAGGGGTTAAAAAAATTTAATCAAGTTGCGGCGATGTGGGGGGACCTCAGTTTAGGGGTACATAGGTAGTTTATGGGTGTTAGTGTACTTTAGGGTACAGTAGTTAAGAGCTTTATGAACCGGCGTTAGCCCATAAAGCTCTTAACTCCTGCTTTTTTCCTGCGGCTGGAGTTTTGTCGTTAGAGCTCTAACGCTCACTTCAGAAACGACTCTAAATACCGGAGTTAGGAAGATCCCATTGAAAAGATAGGATACGCAATTGACGTAAGGGGATCTGCGGTATGGAAAAGTCGCGGCTGAAAAGTGAGCGTTAGACCCTATTTTGAGTGACTCCAAATACCGGCGGTAGCCTAAAACCACCGTTAGGAGCCTCTAACGCTGGTTTTCACGGCTAACGCCGAACTCTAAATCTAGGCCAGAGAATCTAAGACTAAAAGAAATTATAAAGGAGAACCTAACAACCAAACCTTTGTTCGCAGATGCCCAGGAACCATTGATTAAGCCCTCCCGATAAAATTCCAGGGCAAAAGGAGTTCATACAGAGAATTTAAAAAAATAATTTGAATTAATGTTTATCCTAAAGCCAAGGACTTACTTGACAGACAAAATTAAGGTGTTAACAGTAATTTCCTATCTTAGGGAACAGCCCAGGGCCTGGGCTGACACTGTAATGGAAAACAAAGATCCTTGTCTACAGACCCTAGAAGGCATTTCCTCAACTATGGTACTTTTTATGAGGACACCAGCAAGCAGAGTACTGCTGAACTAGCCCTCACAGCTTTGAAACAAAACAAAAGGCCAGTAGAAGATTATTTCTTTCAAATACTTGACCTGGTCACATGACACTCAGTGGAATGTGCCCAGTCTGAAGTATCACTTTCGTTCAGGGTTGTCAGAACACAGGAAAAATGAGTTAAGCAGACTTGACCCCCCTGAATCATTAGAGGCACTCATCAAACTCACAATCAACATTGACAGAAGGTTCCGCAAACAAAGAGTGGAGAGAAGTTTTGCTAATGAAAAAAAATGCACTCCCCTGTGACAACCTGCAAGACCTACAGCAGAAACTATGAAAATTTCCTTTGTCAATGGCCCACTTTCACCACAGGAAAAAGTCAGAATAAGAGCTATGAATTTATGTCTTTACTGTGGTTAGAAAGATCATGACGTCAGAAATTGCCCATCACTCCTGAGGTAGAAAACTGGTATGATCTTTGGTCCATTATATGCTCTAAATATCAAGGATCAAATCTGTACTTATTGTATCGTCAAGCCAAATCCTGGATGAAGGAGAGATAAAGAGGCGCCTAATGGTGAAATAACATAAATGCTGGCAAGAGGAGCAAGTAAAAGTATACAAATATACTCACAAGCCAAGGTGCACATCTAGAGCAATAATCAGCAGACCGAGGCTTCAGAGCCACTCGGCTGACTCAATCCACAGGCAAGAGACTGAACAGGAACATTTCCTCAAAATACGTCATCAGACCTAGGATAGGAAGCCCAGGTTCACTATAGGAATCATCTACAGATAGAGCTCAAGTACTTTAAATACCAATTCTAGTGTCCAAAAAACTTGAGCAAGGTGTGGATAAAAGATGGTACTTTATTTAAAAACAATTACAATACAATAGAACACAGCAACACATTTCTCAGCGAGTGTGCTGTTTCATCAGGCTGTAATGCTCCTTCCAAACCTTGCTCTAATTATACCTGCAAATAACCAATCAAAAGTGTGGGTGATAACACACCCACCAATTAAACACACCTTATTGGACCACCAACCAGTGCCCGTGTAAAACTACCTCTGAGATCATAGACATGTGTGAGACATGGTGAGACCAATCAAGGTTCAAAACAATGCTAAACCCCCCAAACAGCTACGTCTCATTGGACCAGGAGGCGAGTTGGATGAACCAATCACACAATAGTGTGTGTTAATACCCTTACGTTCAAACATAAAAGCGCATAGTATATCAGAACATAATTAGATGTTTAACAACTTTGAGCGATGTACATTCGATCTCTAATACTCGCTCATACGGCCCTAAAATCAGATCGGTGTTTTGTATATAATTACCTCTAAACTAAGTGACTTACATGTGTTGTAATAGAACCAATAGAGGTTCAAAATAAATACGCCCACCAAACAATTGCGCCTCATTGTATTAATGCATACTATTATGTTATTGGCTAAACCCACTAGCGCCTTGTTCCAATGAGGCGCAATTGTTTGTTGGGCGTATTTTATTTTGAACCTCTATTGGTTCTACTACAACACATGTACGTCACTTAGTTTAGAGGTAATTATATACGAACGCCGATCTGATTTTAGTGCCACATGAGCGAGTATTAGAGATCGAATGTACATCACTCAAGATTATTGAACATCTAATTTTGTTCTGATATACTATGCGCTTTTATGTTCAAACGTAAGGGTATTAACACACACTATTGTGTGATTGGTTCATACAACCGGCCTCCTGGGCCAATGAGACGTAGCTGTTTGGGGGGTTTAACATTGTTTTGAACCTTGATTGGTCTCACCATGTCTCACACACATATCTACAATCTCAGAGGTAGTTTTACACGGACGCCAGTTGGTGGTCCAATAAGGTGTGTTTAATTGGTGGGTGTGTTATCACCCACACTTGTGATTGGTTATTTGCAATTATTTGGTGGGCGTATTTTATTTTGAACCTCTATTGGTTCTATTACAATACATGTACGTCACTTAGTTTAGAGGTAATTATATACGAACGCCGATCTGATTTTAGTGCCATATGAGCGAGTATTAGAGATCGAATGTACATCGCTCAAAATTATTAAACATCTAATTTTGTTCTGATATGCTATGCACTTTTATGTTCGAACGTAAGGGTATTAACACACACTATTGTGTGATTGGTTCATCTAACCGGCCTCCTGGGCCAATGAGACGTTGTTGTTTGGGGGGATTTAACATTGTTTTAAACCTTGATTGGTCTCACATGTCTCACACACATATCTACAATCTCAGAGGTAGTTTTACATGGACGCCGGTTGGTTGTCCAATAAGGTGTGTTTAATTGGTGGGTGTGTTATTACCCACACTTGTGATTGGTTATTTGCAGGTATAATTAGAGCAAGGTTTGGAAGGATCATTACAGCCTGATGAAACAGCACACTCGCTGAGAAACGCGTTACAGTGTTCTATTGTATTTTAATTGTTTTTAAATAAAGTACCATCTTTTATCCACACCTTGCTCAAGTTTTTTGGACAATAGAATTAGTATTTAAAGTACTTGAGCTCTATCTGTAGGTAATTCCTATAGAGAACCTGGGCTTCCTATCCTAGGTCTGATGACGTCTTTGGAGAACGTGGTCCTGATCATTCTCTTGCCAGTGGATTGAGTCAGCTGAGCGGCTCTGAAGCCTCAGTCAGCTGATTATTGCACTAGATGTGCACCTGGGCTTGTGAGTATATATGGATACTTGTACTTACTCCTCTTGCCAGCATTTATGTTATTACACCATTAGGCGCCCTTTATCTTTCCTTCATCCAGGTTTTGGCTTGCATCAACCTTCTCTATAATAGAGCTGCCTCCACAGTTGTCACCTGGTCTTGACACCTTTGATTTCACCGCTGCCAGGCCATCAATTAAACTGAAACTTAAACCACTACAGAGAAATCACAAAGTGACATTTATCCAGTCACCTATTGATTGTCAAATGGTTGGACTATTTGTGGTTTGTCGAGATTTTTTTATTCTCTATTTATATATATAATCACTTAAAAGAGAGATTTTCAATTTATTTTCTTTTTGCAAATTACATTATAACTTGATTTTTATTTTATTTTTCATATTGAGTCACGAATCATTTAAATTTTCTTATTATATAGAGTCACAAATCATATATTGCATGTATTCACTGCATTTAGTTATTATTCATATATAACCTTATTGTGTGCATTTTTGTTTAGTTACTATTTTAGTTTACACTTTCTAGTAGCCCTTTTAGCTACACTTATTCATATACAGTATATATATATATTTCTCACATATTAGTTATTTGGCGTACCTCTTGTTTTACAGTCTACAATTGCACTGTAGTTGTTTCTTTTTTTACCTTACCTGTTACTTTGCAATGGGACCAAGAACTTATACAAACCGAAGCAGTGATTGACTCTTGAGCCAGTGGCATCTTCATAGATTCCTCCTTTGTCTTGTCAAATAAAATTCCTACTATCACTAAAGAGAAGCATGTGTCAGTAACAGATATTGATGGCACTCCCATTGTTAGTGGTCCTATCACTAAAAAACACTATTCCATTACAAATTACCACAGTAAACAGGCACACTGAATTCCTTAACTTTGACATTATTACCTCTCCGTTATTTCCCATCATACTAGGATTACAATGGTTAAGACTACACACACCTAGTATAGATTGGACTACTCTTAAGGTAGATTTAACCTCCAATGATTGCAATGAGACATGTTATCATCAACATTCTATTCTGCAGGTATCATCTAACTCAGGACTTCAAGGAGGTATTCGATAAAAAAAGGAGGCAGAGAATTTACCACTTCATCATTCCTATGATTGTCCTACAGATCTTCTGCCTGGTGTTACTATGCCAACAGGGCATGTATATCTACTCTCACAGCTCGAGCTTGAACATCTTTGTGAATACCTTGACAAAATTCTTAGAAAGGGGTTCATACGGCCCTCTATTTCCCCCGCAGCTGCCGGAATGTTCTTTGGTCAAAATAAGGACAACAGTTTGAGACCAATAATTGATTATCGCCAGTTGAACAAACTTACTGTGAAGACTCCCTACCCTCTTCCTCTCATCCCAGAACTGATAGAAAGACTTCAAGAAGCTACCATTTATACTAAGTTAGATCTTAGGGGAGTTTATAATTTGATTCAAATCAGACAAGGGGATGAGGGGAAGACTGCTTTTAAAACTCGTTATGGTCTTTTGCCTTTCAAGCTCTGTAATGCCCCAGCTACATTTTAACATTTTATCAACAACATTTTCAAGGATCTAATTGACGTATGTGTTATTTTCTATCTTAATGACATTCTTATTTATTCTAAAACCATCACTGATCATTGCAAACATGTACGCTGGGTGCTATCTAGGTTATAGACATATCAATTATTTGCTAAACTCGAAAAATGCATATTTGAAGTCAAGGAAATTGTATTCCTGGGTTACCATATCTCCCCTAAAGGAATTAAGATAGACCAGGAGAAAATTTGAACCATCACAGAATGGTCACCACCTACAAACAGGAAGGAACTTCAAAAATTCCTTGGATTCGCCAACTTTTATAAGAAAAGGGGTTTCTCTAGTATTGTAAAACCTCTTACTAGACTTACATCTTCTAACATAAAATATCTATGGACTGAAGAAGTTCAATTAGCTTTTTACTTTCTTAAAAGACAATTCACTACTGCATCCATTCTCCATTTACCCAACCCTAAGCTACAATATGTCTTAGAAGTGGATGCCTCTATGACTGCTCTGGGGCTGTACTGTCTCAAAGGGAAAATCTAAAGGCTCCGTTACATCCTGTAGCTTTCTACTCCCAAGTTTATTCTCCTTCAGAATTCAACTATCCAGTGGAGAAAAATAATTATTGGTCATCAAGGCATCCCTAGACGTTTGGCGACACTTACTGGAAGGAACAGAAATACCTATAATAATTTACACTGATCATCGTAATTTTGAATACTTAAAGGGATAGGAAAGTCAAAATTAAACTTACATGATTCAGATACAGCATGTTATTTTAAGACATTTTTAAATTCACTTCTATTTTCAAATGTGCTTCGTTCTCCTAGTATCCCTTGTTAAAAAATGAATACGCACATATCATACACTAGTGGGAGCTGCTCCTAATTGGTGCCTGCACACATTTGTCTCTTGTGATTGGCTAAAAAGATATTTTCAGCTTCCTGTCAGTAGTGCAATGTTGTCCCTTCAGCAATGGATAACAAGAAAATGAAGAAAATTTGATAATAGAATTAAATTGTAAAGTTGGTTAAAATTGTTTTATAAAATACATTTTTGGGGTTTACTATCCCTTCAAAAAAAAAAGTAAGACCCGTTCTGCCAGACAGGTTCAATGGACATTGTTCCTAGACCACTTTAACTTTATAATCACCTATCGTCTGGGGAGCAAGAACAAAAAGGCAGATTCACTTTCACATAAAGAAGAGGACTCAGTCAGTACTTTAACTCACACGCCTATCATTCCTTCTCATAAAATCATTGGCCTGATTAGAATTCTCAACATAGATTAATACTTTCTAGTCCTCTGATCCATAATTACCAAGTAATATCCTCACCTTGCACAAGGATAGACACTGGTATCACAAAGATCAAATCTATGTATCTACCAACATGCGTACCAAGATTCTGCATGCAGTTCATGATACTCCTCTTTCAGGCCATCAAGGTGTAACTAAGACTGCCGAGATTATCAATAGTCACTTCTGGTGGCCTAAAATTAACAGGATTGTACAAGATTATGTCACTACCTGCACCATTTGTGCCAGAATGAAACCTTTAAAGGAAATTGCCTTTTGGATTACTTCATCCTATACCACCTCCAGAAAGAGCTTGGGACATACTCACCATTGATTTCATTGTTGATCTTCCCCCATCTGAAAATCACAACACTATCATGGTAGTTGTAGACTCATTCACCAAGATGTCACGTTTTATACCCTTAAAAAGGTTGCCAACCTCCAAGGAGAATGCTCAAGCTTTCATAAAACATTTCTTCAGGTTGCATGGATTGCCATCTAGTATTTTAACTGATGGAGGGTCACAATTTACCTCCAAAGTTTGGAAAGAGATATGCAACAAACTACAAATCTCTAGGAAACTTACAACTGAGCGCATCAACCAGCTATTAGAACAATACCTCAGATGTTATTGTGCACATTTACAGGATGACTGGTACACGCTCCTACCTATGGACGAATTTTCACATAACTCTATGAGTAGTACAACTAAATTTTTTTTACCTTTCTTTGCAAATTATGGTTACCATCCAACATCCATGCCAATAAACCATGAACCTTCTACACTGCCTTCTGTAGAACAAATGATTAAAACATACAAGATGGATTTCGTATTATACATACAAACTTGCTTAAGGCTCAAGAGAGACAAAGTACCTATTACGATCAAAAGAGAAGATTCCCACCACAATACAAAGTGGGTGATTTGGTTTGGCTCTCCACCAAAAACCTTAAATTAAATACTCCAAGTAACAAACTCAGCAATCTTTACATTGGACCTTATCCTATTTAACACATCATCAATCCAGTTGCTGTCCGATTGGAACTTCCAGCTCACTTTAGGATACATCCCACTTTTCATGTATCTCTGCTGAAACCACATAAAACTGATGCATTCACAGACCAAAAAGAGACTCCACCACCACCTATCAAGATTCAAGGCCAGGAGGAGTAGGAAATCAACAAAATTCTGGATTCTAGGTGGCATATAGGAAAACTGTAATACCTTCTCCAATGGAAGGGATTTGACTCCTCTGAGGACTCCTGGGAGGATTTCGATCAGGTTCATGCACCTAGATTACTTAAAACCTTCCACACCTCTTATCCATCAAACCCCAAACTCTAGAAGCCTCATAGGGGCTTCCTAGAAGAAGGGGGGATGTTATATCCCTTTAATCCACCTTTAATTTCTTGCTTAGCTTTTACCTAGGTAATTTATTAATCCACTTTAAAGGAATTACTTTTAGCCACTCCTCCTGCTTCATGGTCTTGCACCCTTAAATTACTACACCTGCAACATTAACTTGCTTGATTCATAGAAGCTAGTTGGAGAACTTAATCCTGCTTTTCCAGGTTGTATTTCCTTGTGATTAAGGAGCTACATATCTTTAAACTGAACTACCTACAAGTCTGTCCTGTGTTACCTGTTTTACTAAGGATTTATTAATAGTGATGTTGTGAACTTAAAATTTTCCGTTGGCGAACGCGAACTTCTGCAAATGTTCGCGAACGGGCGAACCGGGTGAATCGCCATTGACTTCAATAGACAGGCGAATTTTAAAACCCACAGGGACTCTTTCTGGCCACAATAGTGATGGAAAAGTTGATTCAAGGGTACTAACACCTGGACTGTGGCATGCCGGAAGGGGGAACCATGGCAAAACTCCCACGGAAAATTACATAGTTGATGCAGAGTCTGGTTTTAATTCATAAAGGGCATAAATCACCTAACATTCCTAAATTGTTTGGAATAACGTGCTTTAAAACATCAGGTATGATGTTGTATCGATCAGGTAGTGTAAGGGTTACGCCCGCTTCACAGTGACAGACCAAACTCCCCGTTTAACGCACCGCAAACAACCGCAAACAGTCCATTTGCACAACCGCAAACTCCCCATTTGCACAAGGTTGGATACCAAGCTAGCCATGTCCCGTTCCTTGTCCTCACTGATTGAAGGTCTCTTCCTCCACCCAGCCACGTACAACACCAAGGGTCCCCGAAAGGTGATAACAAGCCCCCTGGGACGCCTGCTGTGTTTGGTCTTCCACTTCCTCAAAGCCACCTTCCTCCTCTGACTCCTCTTCTTCAGACTCCTCTCTCTGCGTTGCCTCTCTCTGCGTTATTATAAGGTGTGTTAAGTAGTACTATTCCTATCAGTTTAATCCCTGTTATGTCCCCTATCAGGGGACGTGTATATGGCATGGATTTTAGGAACCGGGAGATGGAAAAAGATGCTTGGTCGGTCCTCCTATTTCAAATTTGGGGCACTGCGCGTGCAATCGTGGCCGGACATTTGGCAGACGGACATTTGGCCACGAGATAGATAGATTTGATTGATAGATAGATAGATACATAGATTAGATAGATAGATCAATAGATGCAATAGATACATTTGATAGATACGATAGATGGATAGATAGATAGATTTGATAGATAAATAGATAGATTTGATAGATAGATCATTTCCCAGACAGAGAATTACAAGACATGCGGTCTGACACCCATGGTAAGGTTCCCAGAGGCAGTTGCGGCGCCTGAGGCTCTGATTAGAACAGAGCACTCTGGAACGTATCTGCCCTCGGCCAAAATCGGAACATTCTTTAGCTTTCTGTCTGTCGGCCAAATGTCCGTCTGCCAAATGTCCGTCTGCCAAATGTCCTTCTGCATTTTGTCAGAGCACTGCATGCAATCTACTGTGCCACTAGATATGAGTGGTGTGTTAAGTAGTACTATTCTTATCAGTTTAATCCCTGTTACCTCCCCTATCAGGGGACGTGTATATGGCATGGATTTTAGGAACCGGTAGATGGAAAAAGATGCTTGGTCGGTCCTCCTACTTCAAATTTGGGGCACTGCGCGTGCAATCTACTGTGCCACCAGATATGAGTGGTGTGTTAAGTAGTACTATTCTTATCAGTTTAATCCCTGTTACGTCCCCTATCAGGACGTCCTGTAAGCCTGGGTACTTATACGCAAAGCTTTGTACGATCAGATTACACACATGTGCCATGCACGGCACATGTGTCAACTTGCCCAATTTCAATGCCACCACCAAATTACTTCCGTTGTCAGAAACAACTTTGCCAATCTCCAGTTGGTGCGGTCGGCCACTGATCCACCTGTGCGTTCAGGGCGGACAGGAGTGCTGGTCCGGTGTGACTCTCTGCTTTCAGGCAAGTCAACCCCAAGACGGCGTGACACTGCCGTATCCAGGATGTGGAATAGTACCTGGGGAGCTGGGGGGGTGCCGTTGATGTGGAGCAAGACGCAGCAGCAGAAGAGGACTCAGCCGAGGAAGAGGTTATGGAAGAGGATGGAGTAGGAGGAGTAGAGGAGGTGGCAGCAGGCCTGCCTGCAAGTCGTAGCGGTGTCACTAACTCCTCTGCAGAGCCACGCATTCCATGCTTGGCAGCCGTCAGCAGGTTTACCCAATGCGCAGTGTAGGTGATATACCTGCCCTGACCATGCTTTGCAGACCAGCTATCAGTGGTCAGATGGACCCTTGCCCCAACACTGTGTGCCAGACATGCCATTACTTCCTTTCGCACAATCGAGTACAATCGAGTACAGGTTGGGGATTGCCTTTTGGGCAAAGAAATTTCTGCCGGGTACCTTCCACTGCGGTGTCCCAATAGCTACAAATTTTTTGAACGCCTCAGACTCCACCAGCTTGTATGGTAAAAGCTGGCGGGCTAAAAGTTCAGACAAGCCAGCTGTCAGACGCCGGGCAAGGGGGTGACATTGTGACATTGGCTTCTTACGCTCAAACATGTCCTTGATAGACCTGACTGTGGGCAGATGAGCAGGAACTGCTCCGGAAGAGAGACGGAGTGGCGGATGGTTGAGAGGGGGCAAGGAGGACAGCAGTGGTTGACGTGGCTGAAGATGCTGGACCAGGAGGAGGATGACGGCTTTGAGTTTGTGTGCTGCTTGTACTCATGTGTTGATCCCATAGGCATTTGTGATGTGCGATCATGTGCCTTCGCAAAGCAGTTGTACCTAGGTGGGTGTTGGACTTCCCACGACTCAGTTTCTTTTGGCACAGGTTGCAAATGGCATCGCTGTTGTCAGAGGCAGACACACAAAAAAATGCCACACTGCTGAGCTCTGCGATGACGGCATTCTGGTGGTGGCAACAGCATGCGTTGATTGGCGTGCTGTCTGGCTGACCCCGTGTGCCGTTGCATGCTGTCTGACTGTGCCACTAGCTCCTTGCGACGACCTCCCCCTGCTTCCAACTCGTCTCCTCCTCCTCCTCTCTGTCTCCCCATCTGAACTTTCCCCCTGTTCTTCTTCTCTTCTAGCAGGCACCCACGTGACATCCACAGACGCATCGTCATGATCAACCACTTCACTTGTATCTGACAACTCAACAAAGGAAGCAGCAGTGGGTACAACATCATCATCATCACACCATACGTCCATGTCTGTAATGCTGCCTGACTGAGACATATCACTGTTATCTACATCCTCTGTCAATGATGGTTGCGCATCACTCATTTCTTCAAAGTGATGTGTAAATAACTCCTCTGACAGATCAAGTGAGGCGGCTGTGGTGCTAGTGTTGGTGTTGGTGGCAGGCGGGCGAGTGGTAACTTGAGAGGTGCCCGAAGCTAAGCTGGAGGAGGATGGTGCGTCAAGGTTCTAAGCGGAAGCTATAGAAGATTGGGTGTCCTGTGTTAAAAAGTCAACTATGTCCTCAGAACTTTTCGAGTTCATGGTACGTGGCCTCTGAATACTGGGCATTATTCTAGGTCCAAAGGGAATCACAGCACCACAACCACGACGGCACCTGTGGGGTGGCCTGTCTCTGCCTGTCATTTTTTTTTAAATGTACACTTACACTACTATTAAACAAGATATGAGTGGTGCCACTGGGCAAGTGGGCACAGTATACGCTGTGAGCCTGACACAAAAAAGCAGACTGATGTTTCACAGTCCAAAAAGTTACTTTTGTTTTAAATGTACACTTACACTACTATTAAACAAGATATGAGTGGTGCCACTGGGCAAGTGGGCACAGTATACGCTCTGAGCCTGACACAAAAAAGCAGACTGATGTTTCACAGTCGAAAAAGTTTTTTTTTTTTTAAATGTACACTTAAACTACTATTAAACAAGATATGAGTGGTGGCACTGGGCAAGTGGGCACAGTATACGCTGTGAGCCTAAGACAATAAAGCAGACTGATGTTTCACAGTCCAAATTTTTTTTTTTTAAATGTACACTTACACTACTATTAACCAATATATGAGTGGTGCCACTGTGCAAGTGGGCACAGTATACGCTGTGAGCCTGACACAAAAAAGCAGACTGATGTTTCACAGTCCAAAAAGTTACTTTTGTTTTAAATGTACACTTAAACTACTATTAAACAAGATATGAGTGGTGGCACTGGGCAAGTGGGCACAGTATACGCTGTGAGCCTGAGACAATAAAGCAGACTGATGTTTCACAGTCCAAATTTTTTTTTTTTAAATGTACACTTACACTACTATTAACCAATATATGAGTGGTGCCACTGTGCAAGTGGGCACAGTATACGCTGTGAGCCTGACACAAAAAAGCAGACTGATGTTTCACAGTTCAAAAAGTTTTTTTTTTAAATGTACACTTACACTACTATTAAACAAGATATGAGTGTTGGCACTGGGCAAGTGGGCACAGTATATGCTGTGAAACTGAGACAAAAAAAGCAGACTGATGTTTCACAGTCCAAAAAGTTTTTTTTTTAAAATGTACACTTACACTACTATTAAACAAGATATGAGTGGTGGCACTGGGCAAGTGGGCACAGTATACGCTGTGAGCCTGGCACACACGCTGGCAGGCAGGCAACTGCAATTAGATTACACAAGCAGACTGATGTTTCACATTCAAAAACGTTTTTTTTTTTAAATTTACACTACTGTTACACCAGATATGAGTGGTGGCACTGGGCAAGTGGGCACAGTATACGCTGTGAGCCTGGCACACACGCTGGCAGGCAGGCAACTGCAATTAGATTACACTAGCAGACTGATGTTTCACAGTCAAAAAAGTTTTTTTTTTTAATTTACACTACTGTTACACCAGATATGAGTGGTGGCACTTGGCAAGTGGGCCTGGCACACATGCTGGCAGGCAGGCAACTGCAATTAGATTACACAAGCAGACTGATGTTTCACAGTCAAAAAAGTTTATTTTTTAAATTTACACTACTGTTACACCAGATATAAGTGGTGGCACTGGGCAAGTGGGCCTGGCACACACGCTGGCAGGCAGGCAGGCAACTGCAATTAGATTACACTAGCAGACTGATGTTTCACAGTCAAAAAAGTTTTTTTTTTTTAATTTACACTACTGTTACACCAGATATGAGTGGTGTCACTGGGCAAGTGGGCCTGGCACACACGCTGGCAGGCAGGCAACTGCAATTAGATTACACAAGCAGACTGTTTCACAGTCAAAAAAGTTTTTTTTTTTAAATTTACACTACTGTTACACCAGATATGAGTGGTGGCACTGGGCAAGTGGGCACAGTATACACTGTGAGCCTGGCACAGACGCTGGCAGGCAGGCAACGTCAATTAGATTACACAAGCAGACTGATGTTTCACAGTCAAAAAAGTTTTTTTTTTTTAAATTTACACTACTGTTACACCAGATATGAGTGGTGGCACTGGGCAAATGGGCACAGTATACGCTGTGAGCCTGGCACACACGCTGGCAGGCAGGCAACTGCAATTAGATTACACAAGCAGACTGATGTTTCACAGTCAAAAAAGTTTTTTTTTTTTAAATTTACACTACTGTTACACCAGATATGAGTGGTGGCACTGGGCAAGTGGGCACAGTATAAGCTGTAAGGCTGGCACACACACGCTGGCAGGCAGGCAACTGCAATTAGATTACACAAGCAGACTGATGTTTCACAGTCAAAAAAGTTTTTTTTTTTTAAATTTACACTACTGTTACACCAGATATGAGTGGTGGCATTGGGCAAGTGGGCCTGGCACACACGCTGGCAGGCAGGCAGGCAACTGCAATTAGATTACACTAGCAGACTGATGTTTCACAGTCAAAAAAGTTTTTTTTTTTTTAAATTTACACTACTGTTACACCAGATATGAGTGGTGGCACTGGGCAAGTGGGCCTGGCACGCACGTTGGCAGGCAGGCAACTGCAATTAGATTACACAAGCAGACTGTTTCACAGTCAAAAAAGTTTTTTTTTTTTAATTTACACTACTGTTACACCAGATATGAGTGGTGGCACTGGGCAAGTGGGCACAGTATACGCTGTGAGACTGGCACACACGCTGGCAGGCAGGCAACTGCAATTAGATTACACAAGCAGACTGATGTTTCACAGTCAAAAAAGTTTTTTTTTTTTAAATTTACACTACTGTTACACCAGATATGAGTGGTGGCACTGGGCAAGTGGGCACAGTATAAGCTGTAAGGCTGGCACACACACGCTGGCAGGCAGGCAACTGCAATTAGATTACACAAGCAGACTGATGTTTCACAGTCAAAAAAGTTGTTTTTTTTTAAATTTACACTACTGTTACACCAGATATGAGTGGTGGCATTGGGCAAGTGGGCCTGGCACACACGCTGGCAGGCAGGCAGGCAACTGCAATTAGATTACACTAGCAGACTGATGTTTCACAGTCAAAAAAGTTTTTTTTTTTTTAAATTTACACTACTGTTACACCAGATATGAGTGGTGGCACTGGGCAAGTGGGCCTGGCACGCACGTTGGCAGGCAGGCAACTGCAATTAGATTACACAAGCAGACTGTTTCACAGTCAAAAAAGTTTTTTTTTTTTAATTTACACTACTGTTACACCAGATATGAGTGGTGGCACTGGGCAAGTGGGCACAGTATACGCTGTGAGCCTGGCACACACGCTGGCAGGCAGGCAACGTCAATTAGATTACACAAGCTAACTGATGTTTCACAGTCCAAAAAGTTTTTTTTTTTAAAATGTACACTTACACTACTATTAAACAAGATATGAGTGGTGGCACTGGGCAAGTGGGCCTGGCACACACGCTGGCAGGCAGGCAACTGCAATTAGATTACACAAGCAGACTGTTTCACAGTCAAAAAAGTTTTTTTTTTTAAATTTACACTACTGTTACACCAGATATGAGTGGTGGCACTGGGCAAGTGGGCACAGTATACACTGTGAGCCTGGCACAGACGCTGGCAGGCAGGCAACGTCAATTAGATTACACAAGCAGACTGATGTTTCACAGTCAAAAAAGTTTTTTTTTTTTAAATTTACACTACTGTTACACCAGATATGAGTGGTGGCACTGGGCAAATGGGCACAGTATACGCTGTGAGCCTGGCACACACGCTGGCAGGCAGGCAACTGCAATTAGATTACACAAGCAGACTGATGTTTCACAGTCAAAAAAGTTTTTTTTTTTTAAATTTACACTACTGTTACACCAGATATGAGTGGTGGCACTGGGCAAGTGGGCACATTATAAGTTGTAAGGCTGGCACACACACGCTGGCTTGCAGGCAACTGCAATTAGATTACACAAGCAGACTGATGTTTCACAGTCAAAAAAGTTTTTTTTTTTTAAATTTACACTACTGTTACACCAGATATGAGTGGTGGCATTGGGCAAGTGGGCCTGGCACACACGCTGGCAGGCAGGCAGGCAACTGCAATTAGATTACACTAGCAGACTGATGTTTCACAGTCAAAAAAGTTTTTTTTTTTTTAAATTTACACTACTGTTACACCAGATATGAGTGGTGGCACTGGGCAAGTGGGCCTGGCACGCACGTTGGCAGGCAGGCAACTGCAATTAGATTACACAAGCAGACTGTTTCACAGTCAAAAAAGTTTTTTTTTTTTAATTTACACTACTGTTACACCAGATATGAGTGGTGGCACTGGGCAAGTGGGCACAGTATACGCTGTGAGACTGGCACACACGCTGGCAGGCAGGCAACGTCAATTAGATTACACAAGCTAACTGATGTTTCACAGTCCAAAAAGTTTTTTTTTTAAAATGTACACTTACACTACTATTAAACAAGATATGAGTGGTGGCACTGGGCAAGTGGGCACAGTATACGCTGTGAGCCTGGCACACACGCTGGCAGGCAGGCAACTGCAATTAGATTACACTAGCAGACTGATGTTTCACAGTCAAAAAAGTTTTTTTTTTAAATTTACACTACTGTTACACCAGATATGAGTGGTGGCACTTGGCAAGTGGGCCTGGCACACATGCTGGCAGGCAGGCAACTGCAATTAGATTACACAAGCAGACTGATGTTTCACAGTCAAAAAAGTTTATTTTTTAAATTTACACTACTGTTACACCAGATATGAGTGGTGGCACTGGGCAAGTGGGCCTGGCACACACGCTGGCAGGCAGGCAACTGCAATTAGATTACACAAGCAGACTGTTTCACAGTCAAAAAAGTTTTTTTTTTAAAATTTACACTACTGTTACACCAGATATGAGTGGTGGCACTGGGCAAGTGGGCACAGTATACGCTGTGAGCCTGGCACAGACGCTGGCAGGCAGGCAACGTCAATTAGATTACACAAGCAGACTGATGTTTCACAGTCAAAAAAGTTTTTTTTTTTTTAAATTTACACTACTGTTACACCAGATATGAGTGGTGGCACTGGGCAAGTGGGTACAGTATACGCTGTGAGCCTGGCACACACGCTGGCTGGCAGGCAACTGCAATTAGATTACACTAGCAGACTGATGTTTCACAGTCAAAAAAAGTTTTTTTTTTTAAATTTACTCTACTGTTACACCAGATATGAGTGGTTGCACTGGGCAAGTGGGCCTGGCACACACGCTGGCAGGCAGGCAACTGCAATTAGATTACACAAGCAGACTGATGTTTCACAGTAAAAAAAGTTTGGTTTTTTTAAATTTACACTACTGTTACACCAGATATGAGTGGTGGCACTGGGCAAGTGGGCACAGTATACGCTGTGAGCCTGGCACACACGCTGGCAGGCAGGCAACTGCAATTAGATTACACTAGCAGACTGATGTTTCACATCCAAAAAGGTTTTTTTGTTTTAAATTTACACTACTGTTACACCAGATATGAGTGGTGGCACTGGGCAAGTGGGCCTGGCACACACGCTGGCAGGCAGGCAACTGCAATTAGATTACACAAGCAGACTGATGTTTCACAGTCAAAAATGATTTTTTTTTTAAATTTACACTACTGTTACACCAGATATGAGTGGTGGCACTGGGCAAGTGGGGCTGGCACACACGCTGGCAGGCAGGCAACTGCAATTAGATTACACAAGCAGACTGATGTTTCACAGTCAAAAAAGTTTGTTTTTTTTAAATTTACACTACTGTTACACCAGATATGAGTGGTGGCACTGGGCAAGTGGGCACAGTATAAGCTGTAAGGCTGGCACACACACGCTGGCAGGCAGGCAACTGCAATTAGATTACACTAGCAGACTGATATTTCACAGTCAAAAAAGTTTTTTTTTAAAAAATTTACACTACTGTTACACCAGATATGAGTGGTGGCATTGGGCAAGTGGGCCTGGCACACACGCTGGCAGGCAGGCAGGCAACTGCAATTAGATTACACTAGCAGACTGATGTTTCACAGTCAAAAAAGTTTTTGTTTTTTTTTAAATTTACACTACTGTTACACCAGATATGAGTGGTGGCACTGGGCAAGTGGGCCTGGCACGCACGTTGGCAGGCAGGCAACTGCAATTAGATTACACAAGCTAACTGATGTTTCACAGTCAAAAAAGTTTTTTTTTTAAATTTACACTACTGTTACACCAGATATGAGTGGTGGCACTGGGCAAGTGGGCACAGTATACGCTGTGAGCCTGGCACACACGCTGGCAGGCAGGCAACGTCAATTAGATTACACAAGCTAACTGATGTTTCACAGTCAAAAAAGTTTTTTTTTTAAATTTACACTACTGTTACACCAGATATGAGTGGTGGCACTGGGCAAGTGGGCACAGTATACGCTGTGAGACTGGCACACACACTGGCTGGCAGGCAACTGCAACTAGATTACACTAGCAGACTGATGTTTCACAGTCAAAAAAAGTTTTTTTTTTTTAAATTTACACTACTGTTACACCAGATATGAGTGGTGGCACTGGGCAAGTGGGGCTGGCACACACGCTGGCAGGCAGGCAACTGCAATTAGATTACACCAGCAGACTGATGTTTCACAGTCAAAAAAGTTTTTTTTTTAAATTTACACTACTGTTACACCAGATATGAGTGGTGGCACTGGGCAAGTGGGCACAGTATAAGCTGTGAGGCTGGGACACACGCTGGCAGGCAGGCAACTGCAATTAGATTACACAAGCAGACTGATGTTTCACAGTCAAAAAAGTTTTTTTTTTTTTAAATTTACACTACTGTTACACCAGATATGAGTGGTGGCATTGGGCAAGTGGGCCTGGCACACACGCTGGCAGGCAGGCAGCAGGCAACTGCAATTAGATTACACAAGCAGACTGTTTCACAGTCAAAAAAGTTTTGTTTTTTTTATTTACACTACTGTTACACCAGATATGAGTGGTGGCACTGGGCAAGTGGGCACAGTATACGCTGTGAGCCTGGCACACACGCTGGCAGGCAGGCAAGGTCAATTAGATTACACAAGCTAACTGTTGTTTCATAGTCAAAAAAGTTTTTTTTTTAAATTTACACTACTGTTACACCAGATATGAGTGGTGGCACTGGGCAAGTGGGCACAGTATACGCTGTGAGCCTGGCACACACACTGGCTGGCAGGCAACTGCAACTAGATTACACTAGCAGACTGATGTTTCACAGTCAAAAAAAGTTTTTTTTTTTAAATTTACACTACTGTTACACCAGATATGAGTGGTGGCACTGGGCAAGTGGGCCTGGCACACACGCTGGCAGGCAGGCAACTGCAATTAGATTACACTAGCAGACTGATGTTTCACAGTCAAAAAAGTTTTTTTTTAAATTTACACTACTGTTACACCAGATATGAGTGGTGGCACTGGGCAAGGGGGCACAGTATACGCTGTGAGCCTGGCACACACGCTGGCAGACAGGCAACTGCAATTAGATTACACAAGCAGACTGATGTTTCACATCCAAAAAGGTTTTTTTGTTTTAAATTTACACTACTGTTACATCAGATATGAGTGGTGGCACTGGGCAAGTGGGCCTGGCACACACGCTGGCAGGCAGGCAACTGCAATTAGATTACACAAGCAGACTGATGTTTCACAGTCAAAAAAGTTTTTTTTTTAAATTTACACTACTGTTACACCAGATATGAGTGGTGGCACTGGCCAAGTGGGCCTGGGACACACGCTGGCACGCAGGCAACTGCAATTAGATTACACTAGCAGACTGATGTTTCACAGTCAAAAAAGTTTTTTTTCCTAAATTTACACTTCTGTTACACCAGATATGAGTGGTGGCACTGGGCAAGTGGGCACAGTATACGCTGTGAGGCTGGCACACACACTGGCAGGCAGGCAACTGCAATTAGATTACACAAGCAGACTGATGTTTCACAGTCAAAAAAGTTTTTTTTTTAAATTTACACTACTGTTACACCAGATATGAGTGGTGGCACTGGCCAAGTGGGCCTGGGACACACGCTGGCACGCAGGCAACTGCAATTAGATTACACTAGCAGACTGATGTTTCACAGTCAAAAAAGTTTTTTTTCCTAAATTTACACTTCTGTTACACCAGATATGAGTGGTGGCACTGGGCAAGTGGGCCTGGCACACACGCTGGCAGGCAGGCAACTGCAATTAGATTACACAAGCAGACTGATGTTTCACAGTCAAAAAAGTTTTGTTTTTTTAAATTTACTCTACTGTTACTCCAGATGTGAGTGGTGGCACTGGGCAAGTGGGCACAGTATACGCTGTGAGCCTGGCACACACGCTGGCAGGCAGGCAACTGCAATTAGATTACACAAGCAGACTGTTGTTTCACAGTCAAAAAAGTTTTTTTTTTAAATTTACACTACTGTTACACTAGATATGAGTGGTGGCACTGGGCAAGTGGGCCTGGCACACATGCTGGCAGGCAGGCAGCCAGGCAACTGCAATTAGATTACACAAGCAGACTGATGTTTCACAGTCAAAAAAGCTTTTTTTTTTTTTAATTTACACTACTGTTACACCAGATATGAGTGGTGGCACTGGGCAAGTGGGCCTGGCACACACGCTGGCAGGCAGGCAACTGCAATTAATTGCACAAGCAGATTGGTGTTTCACAGTCAAAAAAGTTTTTTTTTTTTTTATTTACACTACTGTTACACCAGATATGAGTGGTGGCAGTGGGCAAGTGGGCACAGTATACGCTGTGAGCCTGGCACACACGCTGGCAGGCAGACAACGTCAATTAGATTACACAAGCTAACTGATGTTTCATAGTCAAAAAAGTTTTTTTTTGAAATTTACACTACTGTTACACCAGATATGAGTGGTGGCACTGGGCAAGTGGGCACAGTATACGCTGTGAGCCTGGCACACACACTGGCTGGCAGGCAACTGCAACTAGATTACACTAGCAGACTGATGTTTCACAGTCAAAAAAGTTTTTTTTTTAAATTTACACTACTGTTACACCAGATATGAGTGGTGGCACTGGGCAAGGGGGTACAGTATACGCTGTGAGCCTGGCACACACGCTGGCAGACAGGCAACTGCAATTAGATTACACAAGCAGACTGATGTTTCACATCCAAAAAGGTTTTTTTGTTTTAAATTTACACTACTGTTACACCAGATATGAGTGGTGGCACTGGGCAAGTCGGCCTGGCACACACGCTGGCAGGCAACTGCAATTAGATTACACAAGCAGACTGATGTTTCACAGTCAAAAAAGTTTTGTTTTTTTTATTTACACTACTGTTACACCAGATATGAGTGGTGGCAGTGGGCAAGTGGGCACAGTATACGCTGTGAGCCTGGCACACACGCTGGCAGGCAGACAACGTCAGTTAGATTACACAAGCTAACTGATGTTTCATAGTCAAAAAAGTTTTTTTTTAAAATTTACACTACGGTTACACCAGATATGAGTGGTGGCACTGGGCAAGTGGGCACAGTATACGCTGTGAGGCTGGCACACACACTGGCAGGCAGGCAACTGCAATTAGATTACACAAGCAGACTGATGTTTCACAGTCAAAAAAGTTTTTTTTTAAAATTTACACTACTGTTACACCAGATATGAGTGGTGGCACTGGCCAAGTGGGCCTGGGACACACGCTGGCACGCAGGCAACTGCAATTAGATTACACTAGCAGACTGATGTTTCACAGTCAAAAAAGTTTTTTTTCCTAAATTTACACTTCTGTTACACCAGATATGAGTGGTGGCACTGGGCAAGTGGGCCTGGCACACACGCTGGCAGGCAGGCAACTGCAATTAGATTACACAAGCAGACTGATGTTTCACAGTCAAAAAAGTTTTGTTTTTTTAAATTTACTCTACTGTTACTCCAGATGTGAGTGGTGGCAGTGGGCAAGTGGGCACAGTATACGCTGTGAGCCTGGCACACACGCTGGCAGGCAGACAACGTCAATTAGATTACACAAGCTAACTGATGTTTCATAGTCAAAAAAGTTTTTTTTTGAAATTTACACTACTGTTACACCAGATATGAGTGGTGGCACTGGGCAAGTGGGCACAGTATACGCTGTGAGCCTGGCACACACACTGGCTGGCAGGCAACTGCAACTAGATTACACTAGCAGACTGATGTTTCACAGTCAAAAATTTTTTTTTTTTTAAATTTACACTACTGTTACACCAGATATGAGTGGTGGCACTGGGCAAGTGGGCCTGGCACACACGCTGGCAGGCAGGCAACTGCAATTAGATTACACTAGCAGACTGATGTTTCACAGTCAAAAAAGTTTTTTTTTTAAATTTACACTACTGTTACACCAGATATGAGTGGTGGCACTGGGCAAGGGGGTACAGTATACGCTGTGAGCCTGGCACACACGCTGGCAGACAGGCAACTGCAATTAGATTACACAAGCAGACTGATGTTTCACATCCAAAAAGGTTTTTTTGTTTTAAATGTACACTACTGTTACACCAGATATGAGTGGTGGCACTGGGCAAGTGGGCCTGGCACACACGCTGGCAGGCAACTGCAATTAGATTACACAAGCAGACTGATGTTTCACAGTCAAAAAAGTTTTTTTTTTTTTTTTTTACACTACTGTTACACCAGATATGAGTGGTGGCAGTGGGCAAGTGGGCACAGTATACGCTGTGAGCCTGGCACACACGCTGGCAGGCAGACAACGTCAATTAGATTACACAAGCTAACTGATGTTTCATAGTCAAAAAAGTTTTTTTTTTAAATTTACACTACTGTTACACCAGATATGAGTGGTGGCACTGGGCAAGTGGGCCTGGCACACACGCTGGCAGGCAGGCAACTGCAATTAGATTACACTAGCAGACTGATGTTTCACAGTCAAAAAAGTTTTTTTTTAAAATTTACACTACTGTTACACCAGATATGAGTGGTGGCACTGGGCAAGGGGGTACAGTATACGCTGTGAGCCTGGCACACACGCTGGCAGACAGGCAACTGCAATTAGATTACACAAGCAGACTGATGTTTCACATCCAAAAAGGTTTTTTTGTTTTAAATTTACACTACTGTTACACCAGATATGAGTGGTGGCACTGGGCAAGTGGGCCTGGCACACACGCTGGCAGGCAACTGCAATTAGATTACACAAGCAGACTGATGTTTCACAGTCAAAAAAGTTTAGTTTTTTTTTATTTACACTACTGTTACACCAGATATGAGTGGTGGCAGTGGGCAAGTGGGCACAGTATACGCTGTGAGCCTGGCACACACGCTGGCAGGCAGGCAACGTCAATTAGATTACACAAGCTAACTGATGTTTCATAGTCAACAAAGTTTTTTTTTTTAAATTTACACTACTGTTACACCAGATATGAGTGGTGGCACTGGGCAAGTGGGCACAGTATACGCTGTGAGCCTGGCACACACACTGGCTGGCAGGCAACTGCAACTAGATTACACTAGCAGACTGATGTTTCACAGTCAAAAAAAGTTTGTTTTTTTAAATTTACACTACTGTTACACCAGATATGAGTGGTGGCACTGGCCAAGTGGGCCTGGCACACACGCTGGCAGGCAGGCAACTGCAATTAGATTACACTAGCAGACTGATGTTTCACAGTCAAAAAAGTTTTTTTTTTAAATTTACACTACTGTTACACCAGATATGAGTGGTGGCACTGGGCAAGGGGGCACAGTATACGCTGTGAGCCTGGCACACATGCTGGCATACAGGCAACTGCAATTAGATTACACAAGCAGACTGATGTTTCACATCGAAAAAGGTTTTTTTGTTTTAAATTTACACTACTGTTACACCAGATATGAGTGGTGGCACTGGGCAAGTGGGCCTGGCACACATGCTGGCAGGCAGGCAGCCAGGCAACTGCAATTAGATTACACAAGCAGACTGATGTTTCACAGTCAAAAAAGCTTTTTTTTTTTTTAATTTACACTACTGTTACACCAGATATGAGTGGTGGCACTGGGCAAGTGGGCCTGGCACACACGCTGGCAGGCAGGCAACTGCAATTAATTGCACAAGCAGACTGGTGTTTCACAGTCAAAAATTTTTTTTTTTTTTTATTTACACTACTGTTACACCAGATATGAGTGGTGGCAGTGGGCAAGTGGGCACAGTATACGCTGTGAGCCTGGCACACACGCTGGCAGGCAGACAACGTCAATTAGATTACACAAGCTAACTGATGTTTCATAGTCAAAAAAGTTTTTTTTTTAAATTTACACTACTGTTACACCAGATATGAGTGGTGGCACTGGGCAAGTGGGCACAGTATACGCTGTGAGCCTGGCACACACACTGGCTGGCAGGCAACTGCAACTAGATTACACTAGCAGACTGATGTTTCACAGTCAAAAATTTTTTTTTTTTTAAATTTACACTACTGTTACACCAGATATGAGTGGTGGCACTGGGCAAGTGGGCCTGGCACACACGCTGGCAGGCAGGCAACTGCAATTAGATTACACTAGCAGACTGATGTTTCACAGTCAAAAAAGTTTTTTTTTAAAATTGACACTACTGTTACACCAGATATGAGTGGTGGCACTGGGCAAGGGGGTACAGTATACGCTGTGAGCCTGGCACACACGCTGGCAGACAGGCAACTGCAATTAGATTACACAAGCAGACTGATGTTTCACATCCAAAAAGGTTTTTTTGTTTTAAATTTACACTACTGTTACACCAGATATGAGTGGTGGCACTGGGCAAGTGGGCCTGGCACACACGCTGGCAGGCAACTGCAATTAGATTACACAAGCAGACTGATGTTTCACAGTCAAAAAAGTTTTTTTTTTTTTTTATTTACACTACTGTTACACCAGATATGAGTGGTGGCAGTGGGCAAGTGGGCACAGTATACGCTGTGAGCCTGGCACACACGCTGGCAGGCAGGCAACGTCAATTAGATTACACAAGCTAACTGATGTTTCATAGTCAACAAAGTTTTTTTTTTAAATTTACACTACTGTTACACCAGATATGAGTGGTGGCACTGGGCAAGTGGGCACAGTATACGCTGTGAGCCTGGCACACACACTGGCTGGCAGGCAACTGCAACTAGATTACACTAGCAGACTGATGTTTCACAGTCAAAAAAAGTTTGTTTTTTTAAATTTACACTACTGTTACACCAGATATGAGTGGTGGCACTGGGCAAGTGGGCCTGGCACACACGCTGGCAGGCAGGCAACTGCAATTAGATTACACTAGCAGACTGATGTTTCACAGTCAAAAAAGTTTTTTTTTTTAAATTTACACTACTGTTACACCAGATATGAGTGGTGGCACTGGGCAAGGGGGCACAGTATACGCTGTGAGCCTGGCACACATGCTGGCATACAGGCAACTGCAATTAGATTACACAAGCAGACTGATGTTTCACATCGAAAAAGGTTTTTTTGTTTTAAATTTACACTACTGTTACACCAGATATGAGTGGTGGCACTGGGCAAGTGGGCACAGTATACGCTGTGAGGCTGGCACACACGCTGGCAGGCAGGCAACTGCAATTAGATTACACAAGCAGACGGATGTTTCACAGTCAAAAAAGTTTTTTTTTTAAATTTACACTACTGTTACACCAGATATGAGTGGTGGCACTGGGCAAGTGGGCCTGGGACACACGCTGGCACGCAGGCAACTGCAATTAGATTACACTAGCAGACTGATGTTTCACAGTCAAAAAATTTTTTTTTCCTAAATTTACACTTCTGTTACACCAGATATGAGTGGTGGCACTGGGCAAGTGGGCCTGGCACACACGCTGGCAGGCAGGCAACTGCAATTAGATTACACAAGCAGACTGATGTTTCACAGTCAAAAAAGTTTTGTTTTTTTAAATTTACTCTACTGTTACTCCAGATGTGAGTGGTGGCACTGGGCAAGTGGGCACAGTATACGCTGTGAGCCTGGCACACACGCTGGCAGGCAGGCAACTGCAATTAGATTACACAAGCAGACTGTTGTTTCACAGTCAAAAAATTTTCTTTTTTAAATTTACACTACTGTTACACCAGATATGAGTGGTGGCACTGGGCAAGTGGGCCTGGCACACATCCTGGTAGGCAGGCAGGCAACTGCAATTAGATTACACAAGCAGACTGATGTTTTACAGTCAAAAAAGCTTTTTTTTTTTAAATTTACACTACTGTTACACCAGATATGAGTGGTGGCACTGGGCAAGTGGGCCTGGCACACACGCTGGCAGGCAGGCAACTGCAATTAATTGCACAAGCAGACTGGTGTTTCACAGTCAAAAAAGTTTTTTTTTTAAATTTTCACTACTGTTACACCAGATATGAGTGGTGGCACTGGGCAAGTGGGCACAGTATACGCTGTGAGCCTGGCACACACGCTGGCAGGCAGGCAACTGCAATTAGATTACACTAGCAGACTGATGTTTCACAGTCAAAAAAGTTTTTTTTTTTTAAATTTACACTACTGTTACACCAGATATGAGTGGTGGCACTGGGCAAGTGGACCTGGCACACACGCTGGCAGGCAGACAGGCAACTGCAATTAGATTACACTAGCAGACTGATGTTTCACAGTCAAAAAAGTTTTTTTTTTTTAATTTACACTTCTGTTACACCAGATATGAGTGGTGGCACTGGGCAAGTGGCTTGGCAGGCAGGCAACTGCAATTATATTACAGACTGATGTTCTAGCCCTAAAAAGGGCTTTTTGGGGTGCTGTCCTTACAGCAGAGATCAGATGAGTCCTTCAGGACTGTAGTGGACACTGAATACACTAGCCTAGCTATCAATTTCCCTATTAATCAGCAGCAGCTACACTGTCCCTCCTCTCTCTAAGAATGCAGCTTCCGAATGAATCTAAAATGGATGCTGTCCAGGAGGTAGGAGGGTCTGGGAGGGAGGGTCTGCTGCTGATTGGCTGGAATGTGCCTGCTGACTGTGAGGTACAGGGTCAAAGTATTACTCAATGATGACGAATAGGGGGCAGATTGAACATCGCATATGGTCTGCCGCGGCAAATGCGAACATGCTATGTTTGCCGGAAACTATTCGCCGGAGAACTATTCGCGACATCACTATTTATTAACTGCACATCAAATTAACTGCTGAATTCAGCTCTCTGGATATCAGTTTGCAAGGTGCAAAGGATTTCATTACTCAGCTTTTCTTGCTGCTTAAAGTGAAAGTAAATCCTAGCGTTGTACAAAGTTTTTTTTTTAAATTTACACTACTGTTACACCAGATATGAGTGGTGGCACTGGGCAAGTGGGCACAGTATACGCTGTGAGCCTGGCACACACACTGGCTGGCAGGCAACTGCAACTAGATTACACTAGCAGACTGATGTTTCACAGTCAAAAAAAGTTTTTTTTTTAAATTTACACTACTGTTACACCAGACATGAGTGGTGGCACTGGGCAAGTGGGCCTGGCACACACGCTGGCAGACACGCAACTGCAATTAGATTACACTAGCAGACTGATGTTTCACAGTCAAAAAAGTTTTTTTTTAAATTTACACTACTGTTACACCAGATATGAGTGGTGGCACTGGGTAAGGGGGCACAGTATACGCTGTGAGCCTGGCACACACTCTGGCAGACAGTCAACTGCAATTAGATTACACAAGCAGACTGATGTTTCACATCCAAAAAGTTTTTTTTGTTTTAAATTTACACTATTGTTACACCAGATATGAGTGGTGGCACTGGGCAAGTGGGCCTGGCACACACGCTGGCAGGCAGGCAACTGCAATTAGATTACACAAGCAGACTGATGTTTCACAGTCAAAAAAGTTTTTTTTTTAAATTTACACTACTGTTACACCAGATATGAGTGGTGGCACTGGGCAAGTGGGCCTGGGACACACGCTGGCACGCAGGCAACTGCAATTAGATTACACTAGCAGACTGATGTTTCACAGTCAAAAAAGTTTTTTTTCCTAAATTTACACTTCTGTTACACCAGATATGAGTGGTGGCACTGGGCAAGTTGGCCTGGCACACACGCTGGCAGGCAGGCAACTGCAATTAGATTACACAAGCAGACTGATGTTTCACAGTCAAAAAAGTTTTGTTTTTTTAAATTTACTCTACTGTTACTCCAGATGTGAGTGGTGGCACTGGGCAAGTGGGCACAGTATACGCTGTGAGCCTGGCACACACGCTGGCAGGCAGGCAACTGCAAATAAATTACACTAGCAGACTGATGTTTCACATTCAAAAATTTTTTTTTTTTTAAATTTACACTACTGTTACACCAGATATGAGTGGTGGCACTGGGCAAGTGGGCACAGTATACGCTGTGAGCCTGGCACACACGCTGGCAGGCAGGCAACTGCAATTAGATTACACTAGCAGACTGATGTTTCACAGTCAAAAAAGTTTTTTTTTTTAAATTTACACTACTGTTACACCAGATATGAGTGGTGGCACTGGGCAAGTGGACCTGGCACACACGCTGGCAGGCAGGCAGGCAACTGCAATTAGATTACACTAGCAGACTGATGTTTCACAGTCAAAAAAGTTTTTTTTTTTTAATTTACACTTCTGTTACACCAGATATGAGTGGTGGCACTGGGCAAGTGGCTTGGCAGGCAGGCAACTGCAATTATATTACAGACTGATGTTCTAGCCCTAAAAAGGGCTTTTTGGGGTGCTGTCCTTACAGCAGAGATCAGATGAGTCCTTCAGGACTGTAGTGGACCCTGAATACACTAGCCTAGCTATCAATTTCCCTATTAAATCAGCAGCAGCTACACTGTCCCTCCTCTCACTAAGAATGCAGCTTCCAAATGAATCTAAAATGGATGCTGTCCAGGAGGTAGGAGGGTCTGGGAGGGAGGGTCTGCTGCTGATTGGCTGGAATGTGCCTGCTGACTGTGAGGTACAGGGTCAAAGTATTACTCAATGATGACGAATAGTGGGCGGATTGAACATCGCATATGTTCGTCCGCCGCGGCGAATGCGAACATGCTATGTTTGCCGGAAACTATTCGCCGGAGAACTATTCGCGACATCACTATTTATTAACTGCACATCAAATTAACTGCTGAATTCAGCTCTCTGGATATCAGTTTGCAAGGTGCAAAGGATTTCATTACTCAGCTTTTCTTGCTGCTTAAAGTGAAAGTAAATCCTAGCGTTGTACAAACGTTAGGATTTACTTTTGAAACATATAAAGAGAACTTTTATTCATGAAGTATAAGATACTACATATAGAAAGCTCCTTTATTTGTTTTTAACCGATTGCCGTTCTTAGCTGCTATAGCAGCACATGGATAAAAAAATATGTTTTGCTAAGAGGTGACGTTTTCACCTCTTAGCCAATAGCCGTGCAGTAAATCCGACTCCCATGGGCGCCGCACGCTATTGGCTAAGAGCTGAAAATGTCACCTCTTAGCAAAAAATTTGTTTAGCCGTGGGTTGCTGTAGCAGCTGAAAACGCCGATCGGTTAAAAGAAATAAAGGAGCTTTCTATATGCAGTATCTTATACTTCATGAATGAAAGTCCCCTTTATTTGTTTCAAAAGTCAATGCTAGCGTTTGTAAAACGCTAGGATTTAGTTTCACTTTAAGGGAACTTTTCATACTTACAGTTCTCTGCCAAGTCTGTTGCCTGCTGACAGTTTGCTGCTGTTACAGTGATCTTCCTTCTCTCAGTAATTCAGACTTATTTGTATCCAGGATTTCTACATATTGCTTCTCCCTGCCTGGTAAGCAAATACCTCTGATGTCTGAGTGTAATTAAGAACTGTTACTGTTACAATTTTACAGCCTTACTCCAAGTAATAAAAATAAGTGACTGTTTAATGTATTATATTCAGCTATAGACTTTTCTCTCTCTGCATTTGAGGTCAATTCATGCTCAGTCATTGAAAATATATAAACTTATAATATATGGTTAGCATGTCATTTCAAAGTACTAAATAAATTTAACCTAAATGTTTTTGAAGTTTAAGATATCAGAAATTTCTATTCATGTTTTATCCCTAATAGAAAATATTGTTATTTTACATCTTTGGATATACAGTATAATGTCCCATAAACATTAATTAATTATAATATCTATAGGCTGTGTAGAAAGTATGTAACTAACATAGAAAGCTCTGTTGCCAATATGCTTATGATGTTTTGACATAGGCCCTTATTCGTTCCTGGCTCATTTTTACTTTGGTTAAAGGGACAGTCTAGGCCAAATAAACTTTCATGATTCAGATAGAGCATGTCATTTTAAACAATTTTCCAATTTACTTTTATCACCAATTTTGCTTTGTTCTCTTAGTATTCTTAGTTGAAAGCTTAACCTAGGAGGTTCATATGCTAATTTCTTAGACCTTGAAGGCCACCTCTTTTCAGAATGCATTTGAACAGTTTTTCACCACTAGAGGGTGTTAGTTCACGTATTTCACGTGAAGTTATCTGGGAGCAGGCACTGATTGGCTAAACTGCAAGTCCGTCAAAAGAACTGAAATAAAGGGGCAGTTTGCAGATGCTTAGATACAAGATAATCACAGAGGTTAAAAGTATATTATTATAACTGTGTTGGTTATGCAAAACTGGGGAATGGGTAATAAAGGGATTATCTATCTTTTAAAACAATAAAAATTCTGGTGTAGACTGTCCCTTTAATTTTGCAATTCCTCAATATGTACTAGTATGATAAGATTGAGGTGAACGCCGTGATATGTACATGTCACTACATGCTAAGATGTAGTAATTATATCTACTGAATAATGTTACCCAATGATATTTCACTATTCGTTAGGAGGTTGGACCTAGAGAAACCAATAAAATGAGCATGGTCCTATTACGTCATTACGCCCTGACGAAGCCCCGTTGATCAGCCAATGGGAGTGAAATGCACATAGGTGGTGGCTAGGCGCTCTGATGCCAGAAGTTGTTTGCAGGATCTTTCTTGCTATATGCAGCAGATCTTTTTGGGAGACAATCCTTGTGGCATGGTACAAGCATCTTTCCTTGAACAGCGATGAAGAATCTCTGGTGATAGAACGCACGTAGGAGAGGTATTGTGTGGCTTTGACATGGAACCGCTGTATGTGGAGCTTGCTTTAACTTGCTGGCTGTTCAGACTGTTTTACTATTGTTCAGCCCTCACCCCCCTACACGCTGACTTCTTCTATTTGCTGTGGAGCATATATTGCTTGACCTCTCTGCTTAAACACTTACCTATTTGCTTGACGAAGCAATAACATCATTAAATATTTGAATGCCTAACAAGCAATTTTACATTGGAAACTTGGATGCTTGCTGTGTCTTACACTTCCGTACTGAAATATATACTAACTGTTACCTTGCTGCTTCTAACATCATCAATTCTTTTAACTTGCATGCATAGATTCCCATGACAACCTGCCCAGGCGAGGCCTGTAATCTACAGGGTTTTGTTCAGTAGGGTGTTGCATGCCTAAAGATTTAATCTGGGACATCAGACGTGCCTATAAGTTTTTATATTAACTTTATGTGATGTTATGTTTTATTGTATTTGGTACTATGTTTTGATTTGAGTATTATTTATTCTCTGCACTTTGCACTTGGAGATATGCGTTTTGCCATGATGACAGGATATGCCTTTATGTAGAACAAATACGTTTACATAAAACATTTATATATTTTTTCAAAAGAGTGCTGAATTCCCTTACATTTTAAACCAGGACTATTATATCCCTGGTATCTTTCTCTAGTCTGTTTTAAGGTAATATTAACTTTTTGGTCTGCACCATATATATATTTACCTCCATTAACAACATTTTGTTGAGCTTGTTCTATTTTTTTAAATTTGTTTTCCTACTAATTATTAAGTTCAGGTGTTTTGGCCACATTCATAGCTAACAGGTGCAAAAAAGCACATAGCCATGGAATCACCATAGACATACATTGGCAGTGCAATGGGTCGTACCGAAGACCTCAGCGACTTTAAATGTGGCCCTGTCATAGGATGCTACCTTTGCTACAAATCCGTTTCTGCCTTACTAGATCTTTCCTAGTTAACTGTACTATTATCATTGAGTAGAAGCGTCTACGAACAACAACAGCCCAGTCAGAAAGTAGTAGACCACACAAACTCACAGAGTAAACCATGTAGTTAAACCAGAGCTACACCGTGTAGCGTGTAAAAATTGCCTATCATTTGTTGCATCATTCACTACAGAATTCCAGACTGCCTCTATATATTTATAAATATGTGCAATGACTAACATCGGCTGGAGTGGTGTAAAGCATACAGCCACTGAACTGGAGTGATGAACACTTCACTATCTGCCAGTCTGATGAAGGAATCTGGGTGTTTTGTATGCCAGGAGAATGCTACCTACTGGAATGCTTAGTGCCTACTGTAAAGTTTGTTGGAGAAGGGATAAGGATATGTGGCTATTTCTCAGGGTTTGGGTTAGGCCCCTTAGTCCCAGTGAAAGGTCATCTTAATTCTAAAGGAAACAAAGTCATTGTAGACAATTAGGTCCTTGCAACTTTGTGGTAACAGTTTGAGGAAGGCCCTTTCCTGTTCCAGCATGGGGGTAGATTTAACAAATTTCCAATGGACATTATCCGCTGTAGCGGATCATGTCCACCCAACATCGCTGTAGGCATTTAACATTTCACAAGTATTTCTGCTGAAATGCTTGTGCAATGCCTCCCCCTGCACATTCTTGGCCAATCGGCCGCTAGTAAGGAGTGTCAATCATCCTGATCGTATCTGAATGGAATGATTGCTGTCCGCCACCTCAGAGATGGTGGACGAGTTAAGGAGCAGTGGTCTTAAGAGCGCTGATTCTTAACTTACATTTCCAGCGAGCCAGAAGGCTTGCGCAGAATAAGCAGCATCCACTGCTTCATAAATATACCCCATGGTTTGATGAGTTTGGTATGTAGGAACATGAGTGGGCTGCATAGATCACTGACCTTAACCCTATTGAACATATTTTGAAATGAATAGGAATGCTGATTGTGAGCCAGACATTCTCATCCAACATCAATACATGATCTTACAAATGCACTTTTGGATGAATGGGCAGTAATTCCCACAGACACACTCCAAAATGTTGCAGAAAGCCTTCCCAGAAGAGTGGTGTTATAGCTGCAAGGGGGGTCAACTTCATATTGATGCCCATGGTTTTGTATGTATTTATATGTGTCTGTGTAATATATATACAGTGGGGCAAAAAAGTATTTAGTCAGCCAGCAATTGTGCAAGTTCTCCCACTTAAGAAGATAAGAGAGGCCTGTAATTTTCATCATAGGTATACCTCAATTATGAGAGACAAAATGTGGAAACAAATCCAGACAATCACATTGTCTGATTTGGAAATAATTTATTTGCATATTATGGTGGGAAATAAGTATTTGGTCACCTACAAACAAGCAAGATTTCTGGCTCTCACAGACCTGTATCTTCTTTAAGAGGTTGCTCTGTCCTCCATTCAATACCTGTATAAATGGCTTCTGTTTGAACTTGTTATCAATATAAAAGACCCCTGTCCACAACCTCAAACAGTCACACTCCAAACTTCACTATGGTGAAGACCAAAGAGCTGTCAAAGGACACCAGAAACAAAATTGTAGACCTGCACCAGGCTGGGAAGACTGAATCTGCAATAGGCAAGCTTGGTGTGAAGAAATCAACTGTGGGAGCAATAGTTAGAAAGTGGAAGACATACAAGACCACTGATAATCTCCCTCGATCTGGGGCTCCACGCAAGATCTCACCCTGTGGGGTCAAAATGATCACAAGAACGGTGAGCAATAATCCCAGAACTACACGGGGGGACATAGTGAATGACCTGCAGAGAGCTGGGACCAACGTAACAAAGGCTACCATCAGTAACACACTACGCCGCCAGGGACTCAGATCCTGCAGTGCAAGACGTGTCCCCCTGCTTAAGCCAGTACATGTCTGGGCCCATCTGAAGTATGCTAGAGAGCATTTTGGTGATCCAGAAGCAGATTGGGAGAATGTCATATAGTCAGATGAAACCAAAGTAGAACTGTTTGGTAGAAACACAACTCATCGTGTTTGGAGGAGAGAGAATGCTGAGTTGCAACCAAAGAACACCATACCTACTGTGAAGCATGGGGGTGGCAACATCATGCTTTGGGGCTGTTTCTCTGCAAAGGGAACAGGACGACTGATCTGTGTACATGAAAGAATGAATGGGGCCATGTATCGTGAGATTTTGAGTGCAAACCTCCTTCCATCAGCAAGGGCATTGAAGATGAAACGTGGCTGGGTATTTTAGCATGACAATGATCCCAAACACACCGCCCGGGCAACGAAAGAGTGGCTTCGTAAAAAGCATTTCAAGGTCCTGGAGTGGCCTAGCCAGTCTCCAGATCTCAACCCCATAGAAAACCTTTGGAGGGAGTTGAAAGTCCGTGTTGCCCAGCGACAGCCCCAAAACATTACTGCTCTAGAGGAGATCTGCATGCAGGAATGGGCCAACATACCAGCAACAGTGTGTGACAACCTTGTGAAGACTTACAGAAAACGTTTGACCTCTGTCATTGCCAGCAAAGGATATATAACAAAGTATTGAGATGAACTTTTGATATTGATCAAATACTTATTTTCCACCATAATTTGCAAATAAATTCTTTCCAAATCAGACAATGTGATTGTCTGGATTTGTTTCCACATTTTGTCTCTCATAGTTGAGGTATACCTATGATGAACATTACAGGCCTCTCTCATCTTCTTAAGTGGGAGAACTTGCACAATTGGTGGCTGACTAAATACTTTTTTGCCCCACTGTATATATATATATATATATATATATATATATATATATATATATATATATATGCTATGAAATCATCATGTTTAAACTATGTGGACCCTCAGAAAAAATAGACTCTTATCTCAAGTTTGTTTATTTTTTTTTTTGTTGACGTATTGTTTTCTTGTCTTTTGCTTTAATTAATCTAGTAAATTACATAATTATCATTTGTATATTGCTTTCTATGTATTTGAAGAGTTACTTTTCTTCCATTTGTGTGGTTATATGTGTGTAGGGATATCATTTTGGGAGATAACGTGCCCTCCATCTATTATAATTTTAAGCTTGGTATCTAAGCAATTGACATTTGTTTTTACTAACCATGTGTTATTTTTAATTAAAAATTAAAATATGAGTTTCCATGCACATGTCCACCCCCTTTTTTCTCACTGTATACACTAATGTGAATAGAGATGTGTGTTCCATTTACATATTTTTTTTTTATTCCTGTGCTAATCTATCAATGAAGATACAGTTTATTTCATGCCTCTGCCATGTCTAACAAACAGTAGCCATAATGCAATTTGGTATTTGATTTCTGCTTTCCCCTGATGTCTTTACATGACCTTGTGTGTGCATTTAGTTTGATTTATAAATGACCTTGTGAAACAATGATTGTATCTCTCTTAGAAATTCGGGTCGTAATGCTTGAACTACTGTTGTTGTTGGGGATCTTAATTGATATTCCAATGTCAGCAATATGAAACCTTGAACATAAAAATTGTAGTTATTTATTTTTAAGTGTTATTACTGTTTCATATTAAAGTGAATGTCAATTTTGATGCTAAAGTGCCCGGATTTTAAAAATTCAATTAAAAACAGAGTCACTTTAATTCATCAAAATTTACATTTCACTCCTGTTGTAAAAAAACGTACCTTTTAATCTTGACAGCAGCTCCAGCTTCCGCCGGTCGTTGCAAGCCATTTCTGAGGTCAGAAATTATGGATAGGTCATCCTCCAATCACGGCTTCCCCCCAGGAGAATCAGTGTCTGATTCGACGCCGTGAGTGGAGGAAGCTGGATTCCTCATTTTAGACCCAGCAAGAGGCTTTACGACGGGTAGAGGAAGCTGGAGCGACTGTCAAGTTTAAAAGGTAAGGTTTTTTTCTCAACAGGAGTGAAATGTAAATTTTGATGAATTAAAGTGCCCCTGTTTTTAATCAAATTTTTAATAAACGGGCACTTTAGCATCAAAATTTACATTCACTTTAATTCTATATTTGAGAGCTGTTAAATGGACATGGAAACCAAAATAAACGTTTATGATTCATATATCGAGAACAATAAAAATAATTAAAAAATCCAATTTACTTATGTTATGAAATTTACCTCTTTCTTTTGAGACTCTTTGTTGTTCCTTACCTTCAGAGCATATTGAGGTAAGTTCAGAAGGGATCATGTTATGAACACTATATGGTATCAATATTACGCAAACAGCCTGTAGAGGGAGTTTTAGCTGCAGCAGGATGGACTTACAACTACTCGCTTATACTCTTTCCATGTCTTCTCAGTTTGAGTTCTTTATTAAACATTGCTTCTGGCTATACCACTTAGTTTACATGTGAGGTAACAATCTTGGCTTTGTTTGACTCTTAAAGGGCCATGATACCCAAATGTTTAAATACTTGAAAGTGATGCAGCATAGCTGTAAAAAGCTGACTAGAAAATACCACATGAACATCTCTATGTAAAAAAGAAATATATTTTACCTCAAAATGTCCTAAGTATTCACACCCAATTGTAATGGACTTTAAGCAGCAAATCAGTATGTCTGTCCCGGGACCTGCAAGGGAGCGAGCCTCATGCACACTCATGTTATTTCTCTATTCAGTTTAAGGAAGTTTACTATGGCCTAGATTTGGAGTTCGGCGGTAGCCGTCAAAACCAGCGTTAGAGGCTCCTAACGCTGGTTTTGGGCGCCCGCTGGTATTTGGAGTCAGTGATTAAAGGGTCTAACGCTCACTTTTCAGCCGCGACTTTTCCATACCGCAGATCCCCCTACGCCATTTGCGTAGCCTATCTTTTCAATGGGATCTTTCTAACGCTGGTATTTAGAGTCGTTTCTGAAGTGAGCGTTAGAGCTCTAACGACAAGATTCCAGCCGCCTGAAAATAGCAGGAGTTAAGAGCTTTCTGGCTAACGCCGGTTCATAAAGCTCTTAACTACTGTACCCTAAAGTACACTAACACCCATAAACTACCTATGCACCCCTAAACCGAGGTCCCCCCCACATCGCCGCCACTCTATTTAAATTTTTAACCCCTAATCTGCCGACCGCCACCTACGTTATACTTATGTACCCCTAATCTGCTGCCCCTAACCCCGCCGACCCCTATATTATATTTCTTAACCCCTAACTTGCCCCCCACAACGTCGCCGCAAGCTACTTAAAATAATTAACCCCTAATCTTCCGACCGCAAATCTCCGCCACCTACGTTATCCCTATGTACCCCTAATCTGCTACCCCTAACACCGCCGACCCCTATATTATATTTATTAACCCCTAATCTGCCCCCCTCAACGTCGCCGACACCTGCCTACACTTATTAACCCCTAATCTGCCGAGCGGACCTGAGCGCTACTATAATAAAGTTATTAACCCCTAATCCGCCTCACTAACCCTATCATAAATAGTATTAACCCCTAATCTGCCCTCCCTAACATCGCCGACACCTAACTTCAATTATTAACCCCTAATCTGCCGACCGGAGCTCACCGCTATTCTAATAAATGTATTAACCCCTAAAGCTAAGTCTAACCCTAACACTAACACCCCCCTAAGTTAAATATAATTTTTATCTAACGAAATAAATTAACTCTTATTAAATAAATGATTCCTATTTAAAGCTAAATACTTACCTGTAAAATACATCCTAATATAGCTACAATATAAATTATAATTATATTATAGCTATTTTAGGATTAATATTTATTTTACAGGTAACTTTGTAATTATTTTAACCAGGTACAATAGCTATTAAATAGTTAAGAACTATTTAATAGTTACCTAGTTAAAATAATAACAAAATTACCTGTAAAATAAGTCCTAACCTAAGATATAATTAAACCTAACACTACCCTATCAATAAAATAATTAAATAAACTACCTACAATTACCTACAATTAACCTAACACTACACTATCAATAAATTAATTAAACACAATTCCTACAAATAAATACAATTAAATAAACTAGCTAAAGTACAAAAAATAAAAAAGATCTAAGTTACAGAAAATAAAAAAATATTTACAAACATAATAAAAATATTACAACAATTTTAAACTAATTACACCTACTCTAAGCCCCCTAATAAAATAACAAAGCCCCCCAAAATAAAAAATTCCCTACCCTATTCTAAATTAAAAAAGTTACAAGCTCTTTTACCTTACCAGCCCTGAACAGGGCCCTTTGCGGGGCATGCCCCAAGAATTTCAGCTCTTTTGCCTGTAAAAGAATAAATACAATACCCCCCCCCAACATTACAATCCACCACCCACATACCCCTAATCTAACCCAAACCCCCCTTAAATAAACCTAACACTAAGCCCCTGAAGATCTTCCTACCTTGTCTTCACCATACCAGGTTCACCGATCCGTCCTGAAGAGCTCCTCCGATGTCCTGATCCAAGCCCAAGCGGGGGCTGAAGAGGTCCATGATCCGGTCAAAGTCTTCATCCAAGCGGGGCAGAAGAGGATCTTCCATCCGATTGAAGTCATCATCCAGGCGGCATCTTCGATCTTCTTCCATCCGGAGCGAAGCGGCAGGATCCTGAAGACATCCAGCGCGGAACATCCATCCGGACCGACGACTGAACGACGAATGACTGTTCCTTTAAGGGACGTCATCCAAGATGGCGTCCCTCGAATTCCGATTGGCTGATAGGATTCTATCAGCCAATCGGAATTAAGGTAGGAATTTTCTGATTGGCTGATGGAATCAGCCAATCAGAATCAAGTTCAATCCGATTGGCTGATCCAATCAGCCAATCAGATTGAGCTCGCATTCTATTGGCTGTTCCGATCAGCCAATAGAATGCGAGCTCAATCTGATTGGCTGATTGGATCGGCCAATCGGATTGAACTAGATTCTGATTGGCTGATTCCATCAGCCAATCAGAAAATTCCTACCTTAATTCCGATTGGCTGATAGAATCCTATCAGCCAATCGGAATTCGAGGGACGCCATCTTGGATGACGTCCCTTAAAGGAACAGTCATTCGTCGTTCAGTCGTCGGTCCGGATGGATGTTCCGCGCTGGATGTCTTCAGGATCCTGCCGCTTCGCTCCGGATGGAAGAAGATCGAAGATGCCGCCTGGATGATGACTTCAATCGGATGGAAGATCCTCTTCTGCCCCGCTTGGATGAAGACTTTGACCGGATCATGGACCTCTTCAGCCCCCGCTTGGGCTTGGATCAGGACATCGGAGGAGCTCTTCAGGACGGATCGGTGAACCTGGTATGGTGAAGACAAGGTAGGAAGATCTTCAGGGGCTTAGTGTTAGGTTTATTTAAGGGGGGTTTGGGTTAGATTAGGGGTATGTGGGTGGTGGGTTGTAATGTTGGGGGGGGGGGGTATTGTATTTATTCTTTTACAGGCAAAAGAGCTGAAATTCTTGGGGCATGCCCCGCAAAGGGCCCTGTTCAGGGCTGGTAAGGTAAAAGAGCTTGTAACTTTTTTTAATTTAGAATAGGGTAGGGAATTTTTTATTTTGGGGGGCTTTGTTATTTTATTAGGGGGCTTAGAGTAGGTGTAATTAGTTTAAAATTGTTGTAATATTTTTATTATGTTTGTAAATATTTTTTTATTTTCTGTAACTTAGATCTTTTTTATTTTTTGTACTTTAGCTAGTTTATTTAATTGTATTTATTTGTAGGAATTGTATTTAATTAATTTATTGATAGTGTAGTGTTAGGTTAATTGTAGGTAATTGTAGGTAGTTTATTTAATTAATTTATTGATAGGGTAGTGTTAGGTTTAATTATATCTTAGGTTAGGACTTATTTTACAGGTAATTTTGTTATTATTTTAACTAGGTAACTATTAAATAGTTCTTAACTATTTAATAGCTATTGTACCTGGTTAAAATAATAACAAAGTTACCTGTAAAATAAATATTAATCCTAAAATAGCTATAATATAATTATAATTTATATTGTAGCTATATTAGGATGTATTTTACAGGTAAGTATTTAGCTTTAAATAGGAATCATTTATTTAATAAGAGTTAATTTATTTCGTTAGATAAAAATTATATTTAACTTAGGGGGGTGTTAGTGTTAGGGTTAGACTTAGCTTTAGGGGTTAATACATTTATTAGAATAGCGGTGAGCTCCGGTCGGCAGATTAGGGGTTAATAATTGAAGTTAGGTGTCGGCGATGTTAGGGAGGGCAGATTAGGGGTTAATACTATTTATGATAGGGTTAGTGAGGCGGATTAGGGGTTAATAACTTTATTATAGTAGCGCTCAGGTCCGCTCGGCAGATTAGGGGTTAATAAGTGTAGGCAGGTGTCGGCGACGTTGAGGGGGGCAGATTAGGGGTTAATAAATATAATATAGGGGTCGGCGATGTTAGGGCAGCAGATTAGGGGTACATAGGGATAACGTAGGTTGCGGCGGTTTACGGAGCGGCAGATTAGGGGTTTAAAAAAATATGCAGGGGTCAGCGATAGCGGGGGCGGCAGATTAGGGGTTAATAAGTGTAATGCTAGGGGTGTTTAGACTCGGGGTACATGTTAGAGTGTTAGGTGCAGACGTAGGAAGTGTTTCCCCATAGGAAACAATGGGGCTGCGTTAGGAGCTGAACGCTGCTTTTTTGCAGGTGTTAGGTTTTTTTTCAGCTCAAACAGCCCCATTGTTTCCTATGGGAGAATCGTGCACGAGCACGTTTTTGAGGCCGGCCGCGTCCGTAAGCAACTCTGGTATCGAGAGTTGCATTTGCGGTAAAAATGCTCTACGCTCCTTTTTTGGAGCCTAACGCAGCATTTGATTAATCTCTCGATACCAGAGTTAAATTTATGGTGCGGCCAGAAAAAAGCCCGCGGAGCGTTAGCAGCCCTTTTACCGCCGAACTCCAAATCTAGGCCTATGAAATCTCATGAGAGTTAAGTAAAATCTCACAGTAAAAGAGTTCATGACCTCAGCACTGCTGATGCTGATTGGCTGCTGTTAATTTCATCTTCTTCTTTTTTTTACCTGCAGCTGGACAGCAGCTGAAGAATATCTTCCTTTTTTACATGCTACATCACTTTCAAGTTATTTAGCATATGAGTATTATGTCCCTTTAAAGATTGTGATCACTTGTTAAAAAATGTCCATGTTTTTTCCAATACTAGAAAAAAATCTGAATGATTGGAATTGACCCCATATTTATAGGCAAGAAGTAATGCAATAATAACATACTCAAACCCATTAGTGATTTTTCTCTTGTCATTTAAGCCACATGCTCCCTTTAGTGCATGTTCCCTGTGCCAGTGACACACTGGATTTGCTCTAGAGCTGAACATGCATTTACGTGGCTCATGGACATATAAACAGAATGCACGTAGCATATCAGAAGCTATCACTCTAGCCCTGGTAACTTTTAACAGAAGGATTTTGAGTTTAAATTTTCACTAGTCCATGTAATGTAAAAACTGCAGTAGATAAGTGGACTAGTAACACTTTTGTTTTCAGACTAGTAACTTGTTCCTCTGACAGGTATGTTCATGCAGTGCACATAGAGGTGTAACTGGGATTCACCGTCTTCAATTAAGTGATTAGAATAAGTTACCAAAAATGAGCAATGTCAAATCCAAATTTCCTTATCCATACCATTAAAATAAAACAAAGAAAAAGATTATTGCAGAAGAATATTTTACAATACAATATATTATACAAAGCATAAGTTGTTAGGGAATAAGAGACATTCTCAAGCATTCATGTATATTGTAAATTGCTCAAACTGTCAAAACACCAAAAGCTGCACTTACATACAGTATATAACTTCTTTTCTCTGAAAGATTAGCATTTATATTCATAAGGGCTACAGAAAAGTAGGAACTGGTATTTAGTTCAATAATATGTGTCATTATCTTAACTGTTACACCTGTAAAACTATCAGGAGTGACTCATTGTCGTTGATTCATATGCCACTATCAACTAATGATTCATCAGAACACACCTGTAGCGTTTGCAGGCATTGTATACATAGAATAAATATAAGGTGAGAGATTTTTAAACACCAGCAAATCATTTTGGATATTTTTGTTATCACCACAATTATTTCTTTATATTTAGGGACATAATTGGAATTCATCTTTTGCTAATTAGGCAGTCTAATAAAAAATAAACTTTCATTATTCAGATAGGGCATGCAATTTTAAACAACGTTCCAGTTTACTTTTATCATCAAATTTGCTTTGTTAGGATATCTGTGAATGTTATTAAATAATATATATATATATTTATATATATAATTTAATATATATATGGTTGTATACACCAAATAATTCATTTTATTTGTAAAACTCCAGATGTCACTATAACAGACCAACCCCCTCTCCCATTCATCAAAGGAATGGTTTTCAAGTTATCTAAGAAAGATCACTTAAAAAGACCTGGGGCTCGATCCGATAAAAATCGTCGCCCGCAAAAGCTGGCGACGCCAATATTTGCGCTGGTTTGGTATCACATATACGGCGTAACCTAGAAGTTACGCGCGTATATTTTTGCCGTCGCCCGTAGTTTTTTGGGCCATAGGCAGGTATACCAAACCCGCACAATTTGGTATCCAATATACAGCGTAAGGAATTACGTGGCGTAAATGGAGAAATCTTACTCCATTTTCACCTCGCCACAAAAAGCAGCCGTAGTAAGCCTTACGCTGACTATTGGAGCCCCGTAACTCCCTAAACTACCTGCTAAATAAACCTAACACCTAACGCATGCGCAATGTCTATCTACCTGTCAACGGCGATCCCCCACCGCAATCCCTAATAAAGTATTTAACCCCTAAACCGCCGCTCCCGGACCCCGCCCCATCTACATAAACTAACCCCCTACTGTGAGCCCCTAAAACCGCCACCATCTAACTGATCCATCCCCTAATGTGAACCCCTAAAACCGCCGCCATCTACCTGATCTATCCCCTAATGTGAACCCCTTACACCGCCGCCATCTACCTGATCTATCCCCTAATGCGAACCCCTTACACCGCCGCCATCTACCTTATCTATCCCCTAATCTGACCCCTTACACCGCCGCCACCTATATAAAAATTATTAACCCCTAATCTAATCCCCCTATACCGCCGCCAGCTATATTAATATTATTAACCCCTAATCTAATCCCCCTAAAATAATTATCTCTATTACCAGCCCTTAAAAGCGCCTTTTTGCCCCAAAGTAAACAGCTCTTTTGCCCTATAACCTGCCCTCCCTATACCGCCGCCACCTATATTAATAGTATTAACCCCTAATGTAAGCCCCTTACACCGCCGCCATCTATATTAAAATTATTAACCCCTAATTTAATCTACCTACCCCGCCGCCAGCTATATTATCTATATTAACCCTAAGTATATTATAGTTAATATATTTATTACATTATATATATTAACTATATTAACCCTAATTATATTAAGGTTAATATAGTTACTATAGTATTTATATTAACTATATTAACTCTATCTAACCCTAACACCCCTAACTAAATTCTTATTAAATAAATCTAATTCATATTATAAACTAAAATATTCCTATTTAAATCTAAATACTTACCTATAAAATAAACCCTAAGATAGCTACAATATAATTAATAATTACATTGTAGCTATGTTAGGGTTTATATTTATTTTACAGGTAAATTGTTAATTATTTTAACTAGGTATAATAGCTATTAAATAGTTATTACCTATTTAATAGCTACCTAGTTAAAATAATTACCCAATTACCTGTAAATAAATCCTAACCTAAGTTACAAATACACCTACACTATCAATAAATTAAATAAACTAAAAATATCTATCTAAAAATACAATTAAATAAACTAAACTAAATTACAAAAAAAACCAAACACTAAATTACAAAAAATAAAAAAAAGATTACAAGATTTTTAAGCTAATTACACCTATTCTAAGCCCCCTAATAAAATAATAAACCCCCAAAATAAAAAAAATTCCCTATCCTACTCTAAATTAAAAATAGTTCAAAGCTCTTTTACCTTACCAGCCCTTAAAAGGGCCTTTTGTGGGGGCATGCCCCAAAGAAAACTGCTCTTTTGCCTGAAAAAAAAACACAATACCACCCCCCAACATTACAACCCACCACCCACATACCCCTAATCTAACCCAAACCCCCCTTAAATAAACCTTACACTAACCCCCTGAAGATCTCCCTACCTTGTCTTCACCCAACCGGGCCGAACTCCTCATCCGATCCGGGCGATGTCTTTATCCAAGCGGCAAAGAAGAAGTCTTCATCCCGGCGATGTCTTTATCCAAGCGGCAAAGAAGAAGTCTTCATCCCGGCGATGTCTTTATCCAAGCGGGAGCAAAGTCTTCTTCCATCCGGCAGCATCTTCCATCAAGCGGCATCTTCAATCTTCTTTCTTCGCTCCTCCGACGCAGAGCATCCATCCCGGCCAACGACTGAACGACGAATGAGGTAGCTTTAAATGACGTCATCCAAGATGGCGTCCGTCGAATTCCGATTGGCTGATAGGATTCTATCATCCAAGATGGCGTCCGTCGAATTCCGATTGGCTGATAGGATTCTATCAGCCAATTGGAATTAAGGTAGGAAAAATCTGATTGGCTGATTGAATCAGCCAATCAGATTCAAGTTCAATCCGATTGGCTGAGACATCGCCGGGATGAAGACTTCTTCTTTGCCGCTTGGATAAAGACATCGCCGGGATGAAGACTTCTTTGCCGCTTGGATAAAGACATCGCCCGGATCGGATGAGGAGTTCGGCCCGGTTGGGTGAAGACAAGGTAGGGAGATCTTCAGGGGGGTAGTGTTAGGTTTATTTAAGGGGGGTTTGGGTTAGATTAGGGGTATGTGGGTGGTGGGTTGTAATGTTGGGGGGTGGTATTGTGTTTTTTTTTTAAGGCAAAAGAGCAGTTTTCTTTGGGGCATGCCCCGCAAAGGCCCTTTTAAGTGCTGGTAAGGTAAAAGAGCTTTGAACTTTTTTTAATTTAGAATAGGATAGGGATTTTTTTTTATTTTGGGGGGCTTTATTATTTTATTAGGGGGCTTAGAATAGGTGTAATTAGCTTAAAAATCTTGTAATCTTTTTTTTATTTTTTGTAATTTAGTGTTTTGTTTTTTTTTGTAATTTAGTTTAGTTTATTTAATTGTATTTTAGTTTAGATATTTGTAGTTTATTTAATTTATTGATAGTGTAGGTGTATTTGTAACTTAGGTTAGGATTTATTTTACAGGTAAATTGGTAATTATTTTAACTAGGTAGCTATTAAATCGCCATAGAACAAGCCACTGAGCTGTTGTTCGTTCCTGGTAGAGCGCTTCTCTCTTTGTATGCAAATTATTATGACCCTGGGGAAGTCTCCCTATGGGTGATGGGCGAAACCAGACGTGGACTCCTTGCCCAGTGTGCTTAGAGGAATGTGGCTGCACCTCACTGACGAGGCCCATAGAAGGCTGAAACGTTCGACTGGGGTTGTCATGTTCCTTGTTCAGAGGAGAATTGCCTGGTATTTCGGGGCTGGACTGACCTTACTTGGCGGGATCAGACTGATATACTTCAGGAAAGTTTTCTTTTGTGAAAAGCACACTGGTCTAAAAGAGGCTGCTTCCGGGTGGTAAATCGCCATAGAACAAGCCACTGAGCTGTTGTTCGTTCCTGGTAGAGCGCTTCTCTCTTTGTATGCAAATTATTATGACCCTGGGGAAGTCTCCCTATGGGTGATGGGGGAAACCAGACGTAGACTCCTTGCCCAGTGTGCTTAGAGGAATGTGGCTGCACCTCACTGACGAGGCCCATAGAAGGCTGAAACGATCGTCTGGGGTTGTCATGTTCCTTGTTCAGAGGAGAATTGCCTGGTATTTCGGGGCTGGACTGACCTTACTTGGCGGGATCAGACTGATATACTTCAGGAAAGTTTTCTTCTGTGAAAAGCACACTGGTCTAAAAGAGGCTGCTTCCGGGTGGTAAATCGCCATAGAACAAGCCACTGAGCTGTTGTTCGTTCCTGGTAGAGCGCTTCTCTCTTTGTATGCAAGCTATTAAATAGTTATTAACTATTTAATAGCTATTGTACCTAGTTAAAATAAATACCAAGTTACCTGTAAAATAAATATAAACCCTAAAATAGCGACAATGTAATTATTAATTACATTGTAGCTATCTTAGGGTTTATTTTATAGGTAAGTATTTAGATTTAAATAGGAATATTTTAATTAATAATATTAATATTAGATTTATCTTAATAAGAGTTTAGTTAGGGATGTTAGAGTTAGATAGGGTTATTATACTTAATATATATATAATATAATAACGATACTAACTATATTAACCCTAATATAATTAGGGTTAATATAGTTAATATATATAATATAATAACTATATTAACTATATTAACCCTAATATAATTAGGGTTAATATAATTAATATATATAATAACTATATTAACCCTAATATAATTAGGGTTAATATAGTTAATATAGCTGGCGGCGGTGTAGGGGGATTAGATTAGGGGTTAATGTGTTTAATATAGGCGGCGGCGGTGTAGGGGGATTAGATTAGGGGTTAATACATTTATTATAGGTGTCCGCGGTGTAGGGGGATGTAGATTAGATGCAAAAGAGCAGTTTACTTTGTGACAAAGCCCACCAAAAGCCCTTTTAAGGGCTGGTAAAAGAGCTGAATTCTTTGGGGCATGCCCCGCAAAAAGCCCTTTTAAGGGCTGGCAAAAGAGCTGTTACTTTGGGGTAATGCCACGCAAAAAGCCCTTTTCAGGGCTATTTGTAGGCTTAGACTTAGGTTTAGTGGTAGGGATAGTTTAGTATTTTAGGGGTTAAATAATTTAATATAGATGGCGGCGGGGTAGGGGGATTAAATTAGGGGATAATCATTTTAAAATAGATGGCGGCGGGGTAGGGGCTCACATTAGGGGGTAGGTAAGGTAGATGGCGGCGGTGTTAGGGGCTTAATTTAGGGGGTAGGTAAGGTAGATGGCGGCGGTGTTAGGGGCTCACTTTAGGGGGTTATAGATTTAATATAGCTGGCGGCTGGGTCTGGGAGCAGCGTTTTAGGGGTTAATAACTTTATTAGGTGGATGCGGGGTCCGGGAGCGGCGGTTTAGGGGTTAATACATATTTTATTGTTAGGATAGTGAGGGGGGATAGCGGATAGAGGGTTAGACGTGTCGGGCTATGTTAGGGAGGCGTGTTAGACGTGTCGGGCTATGTTTAGGAGGCGTGTTAGACAGTGCGGGTGATTTCATACTTTAGTCAGGTTTTGTAGGCGCCGGCAGTTTCTAACGTGGCGTAAGTCACTGGCGACGCCAGAAATTTGTACTTACGCAGATTTCTGGACATCACTGGTTTATCCGACTTACGACACGTTAGCAACTGACGGCGCCGTATATTGGATAGCTCGAGATGCGAGCTGAAACTGCGGGCGACGCGGGTTCCCTCGCTTGCGCCGCAAACTACGCCGTATATCGGATCGCGCCCCTTATGGTCACTACCTGGAAATGTGTAATAAGATTTCCTACTTCTTACAAGAGAGTCTAAAAGTCTGATACAAGTGACAAGTTTTGTGGGAAAGTGACCATTCAAGCGTTGATGCAAATTGGTGCCTGCTGTGTCAGATAAACATGTATTAAACTGAACAAAAACACATGTTTGTATTGTAGCTTTAGAATTCATTTTTAAAATACAACTTGTGTTTAAAATTTCAAGTATAATTGATTTTCAGACTGTATATATATATATATATATCCTGAAAAGAAATGCCTTTCAGATTTGTAATGGATTAAATGAATAACTGCAATTATATGTTTGATATTTTAACAACATTATTTATTTCAATTCAATTCAATTTTTAACAACATTATTTATTTCAATTCAGACCTGCATCTGGTATTTCATGAATTCAAAATGTATTAGAAATATAAAACCACATATGTCTGCTGACCTCAAGGTATGTATGAGATATTAAGATGATGGCGGAGAGAGTAAGTGAATCCATGATGAAGATATTATAATCCTTTTAAATCGTTTCATAGAAAATATGATTTTTTATACGCATTTTAATATATTACAAGTGGAATATTTTCACGTTTGGTCTTAAAATTATCAGGAAAAATGGTACTGTGTGATCCATGTGTATTTGAACATGTAACTTATTAGTACTAGGAATCATAGTGTGTTAAATAATCACTTTATAAGGATGTATTAAATTGTTAGCAATATTGATGATGAGATCTGCATTTTAGGGTGTCTGCTACCACCTATGGATCAGGAACGGTATTACAGCCAAAAGGCATTTGGCTGCTCAGGGAGGCGTTTACCAAAATAACCTATGAGATATTCAGATCCAAGGGCGAATTAGAGACAAGCTCCGCAAGTGCGAATCACAGACAAGCTCCGAGGGCCTATCATATTGTTTCACTGATGATTAGAATAATAAAGGGAGGGGATTATCACATGATATGACCTCAATGCAAGAAGAGAAAAGAAAGTATTTTTGTCTGCTGAAACATGTAACTGAATTACTGCTGCCAAATTGGGACACAGTCACTTTAAGCAAAATTTTGCTACCTTTTCTTATCCACATCCCAATACTCTTATTCATATGAGGTGAAACAAGAAGTTCTGGAAGCTGAAATATCGATTTGGTTATTTTTGGTGATGTATGACTGTTCTATATGTTTAATATTTTAGACAAAGGAATTCTAAGACTATAGTCAAATTGCAGTTAGTAATTTTAACCCCTTAAGGACCAGCGACATACCCTGTATGTCACTGGCCTTTTTTTGGGACTTGATTGTTTTATAGCGCGGTCTTGCCACCAGTGTTGAGACTGCTCTATTCCACAAAGCCTGCTGGAGGGAGGGCATTAATAGCATGTTCTTGCTAGACTTTTGCTATTATGTCCTGAAAAAACCCTTAACGACCAGTGAGATACAGGGTACATTGTGGTCATTAAGGGGTTAAAAGGGCACTTTGTATTTTAGCTTGCATTCATAATCCTGTGTAGTTTAAAACCAATCTTTTGTTTGCCAAGTAATTTATAATTGTACCCATATAAATATATTTTTGAATTTATCTCAATTGTAGATTATTATGAATTTATCTCAGCTCATATAAATTGGCATAGGAGTTGGTTGTTTACATTAGGAATATATATAACTTCTGGCGTTTTAATTAGATTTGTATTGAATCATTTGTGGGTTAAATAGCTTAAAGGGCCATAATACCCAAATGTTTAAACACTTGAAAGTTATGCAGTATAGCTGTAAAAAGCTGACTAGAAACTATCTCCTGAACATCTCTATGTAAAAAAGAAAGATATTTTACCTCAAAAGTTCCTCAGTAGCCACATCCCATTGTAAAGGACTTCTAAGCAGCATTTAAGTGTGTCTGTCCTGGGACAGCTTAGGGGATGAGCCTTGTGCACTCTCATATTATTTCCCTATTCAGTTTACTATGAAATCTCATGAGAGTCAAGTCAAATCTCATGAGATCACAGTAAAAGAGTTCATGACCTCAGCACTGCTGATGCTGATTGGCTGCTGTTCATTTCTTAATTTTTTTTTTTTACCTGCAGCTGGGAGTAGCTGAGTATAACTTTTTACACAGAACTTACTCTGCTGAGCTTAGGAGATTGTGAGGTAAAATATCTTCCTTTTTTACATAGAGATTCTCAGGCGATATTTTCCTGTCAGCTTTTTACAGTTATACTGCATCAGTTTCAAGTGATTTAGCATATGAGTATTATGTCCCTTTAAGTATATTTGTCTGGAAGTTAACAACCCATACCTTGACATATCATTGTGATATTTAAATGCAACTCTGATTTGGGAGAGTATTGTGAATAAGGTAATTTTTATGATCTTTGTATAACATTATAACAGCATAAACGTGTATAGTTTGAGTCATAACCTGGTTCCTATAAATATAATTCAATGTGTTTATAAATTTAACTAATATAAAGAATTTAGGAATTTACATTAATTTTAATTGTTTCGTATATGCATTTTATAGGGGGTTTATTTTAAAGAATAATTATTAAATATATTGTATTATAACCCAACCATGTACGGACAGCTTTATTTTCTTGATATTCTTTGTAAAAGCTAAACCTAGGTAGGCTCATATGCTAATGTCTAAGCCCTTGAAGGCCGCCTCTTATCTCAGTGCCTTTTGACAGTTTTCACTGCTAGATAGCGCTAGTTCATGTCTGCCATATAGATAACATTGTGCACACTCCCATGGAGTTACTTATGAGTCAGCACTGATGGGATAAAATGCAATATTGTCAAAAGCACTGAGATAAGGGGTCAGTCTGCAGAAGCTTAGAAACAAGGTAAACACAGAGGTAAAAGTATATTAATTATATAACTGCAAAACTGGGGAGTGGGTAATGCAGGGATTATCTATATTTTTAAACAATAAACATTTTCAAGTAGACTGTCCCTTTAAGGCAAATAACATTAATAAATCTGATCTGATCTGATAAAACAAACCATGTGGCAAAAAATAACAAACATATAATGAAACACTTTGTTGTAGAGAAGAGAGGAGATCAAACACTGACACTGAAATGAACTTTAGCTGGGACCATATCCAGGGAGTACCTAGGGATATGACATAACAACCTTTATTATCCTGCTGTGGCTTTTAGCTAAAAAAAGTTTTTGTTTAATGTTAGGGATGTATAATATATGTATATATATTTTATTTTCATTTCTGTTAGCATCCTCTTGTGGCTGTGGAGGGCTCTATTAGCAGGAAAAAGTTTAAGTTTACAGATAATGAACCTATGTACCTTGCTCTACCTAGCAAAAGGAGAAAGGTAATGATTCCCCTCCCCACAATAAACATTTTATGAAACCAAGGTTTAAAGGGACGTTAAACTGTTGTGCACAACTACAAAAGAATAGTAGCTACTCACTTTGTTATTGCATTTCATCTTGTTCATTCAACTCTTTTCAAATCAGTTCTCTTATATTAATAGATGGGTACCAGATGATGAAGCTCCACCCCTTCATACTGGGCGCTGCCATCTTGGCGCTTAGGTATACTCACAGCCTGTGACATAAGCTGTGCACACTCACAGATCAAGTAAATGATGCAACTGTAAAAAAGTGACCAATATTACTGGAGTTAGTGTGCATGATACATTGTGTGAGCTTTACATTTTTGCATTTTTTACACAGTTTTACAGTTACACAAATATATCTGAAAAAGCACTCAGCAATAATATAGAGCTGCAGGAACAGGATTAATTGCAATAACAAAGTGAGTAATTTGTAGTTGTACACAGCAGTTTAATGTCCTTTAAAAGGTCTACAAATGTATATATATATATATACCTGTTAGGTACCATATAATGATGACACAAAAATACATTTGAGATTTGGACATTTGGTTGTAATGCTGCATAAAATACAGCAGCATGCATGTAGTGATAGAGTACAACTCAAGCACAATCATTAGCAAAGGGTGGAATAACCTTTGCGCCATCTTGCGTAAAGAATAGTGCACGATCTGGCATTACCAGTGGATGGTAAAAAATGATTGTACATTACATTCCTTACATTACATTTCTAGTACACACTATACTTATAATGGATAGCACAGGGAGCATAGTATGAGTTAAGTGTTGAGCTTGAGCAAAATACTGCTGAAAAAATGTGTTCTTTTGAGGACCTGCCATAAAGTGGTAAAGCTTCAAAATAACAATACACGTGAAACATATATTTTAAATAAATAATTTCACTTATACATATTAAATGTAAAATAAAGGTGTTAGCACTGTCATTCTATTCACCTGTTCGTACACCGAGTTACCATGCTAATGTCTCAGGCACTGCCTCCACTGCGCTATCCTTTAAAGGCAAGTCTTGCTGAGCTTACTACTCCAGGTGCTGTTTCCACTGCACTATCCCTAAAAGCAAGTCTTGGTGCGTTAACAACTCTGGGGTCTGCCCCTACAGTGCTATTTACAGCAGATCTAAGCACTCTATACTCTGAGTCGAACACCACAAAGCCAAAAATCATGTTGGCCACTCTATCCTCTACCCTTTCTGTAGTCAATGGCATGCTAAATGTTATTTGCACCAAAGCCCTTCACCCAATCAGGTGGTACTCCAGTACATCATATGACATCACTCATTGCCTTATAAATTCCTCTGAGACCTTTCAGATTTTGCTTGGTTATCCTAGTGACAAATCATTAATTACCCCAGCTCCCAGTTACTTATACTGGTATTCCTGGGTACCCAGTTCTCACTACCTGTTTCAAGCTCTCTGCTTCCTGCTGTCCTCTGGCTCCCTGACCTTTGGTTTCCCCATTTTGGCTTTGATATTGCTTACTCGCTGGTTACCTGACACCTGATTGGACTGATTCTAGCTCTGACCTCTGCTTGGACTATGACCCTTGGTAGACTGATTAACTGTTCCTGACCTGGGTCTGCTCCTGACCTTGCCTGCTGCCTCACCCCTGTACTACTCTCTGATAGATTCTCTGGCTTAACCTCGGCTGCCTTCTGACCTTGGCTTTGGATCTCCTCTGGCACTGTTACCAGCCCTCGTGTCTACTATCTCTCTAGTAGAACTGTTTCACCTCCTATTCCCTGGTAGAGGTGTATGTAAGAGAGTGCTAAATACTTTCCTAAAAACAACTTTAGGTGCATTTTACAAAACGTTTTTTTTTTAATTGGGGAAAAAAATTATACAAAATGTGACAAAGTACAGGACTGTATTTGGCTCAACGGTGTGTGTGTATATATATATATATGTGTGTGTGTATGTATATATGTGTATACATATGTATGCATGTATGCAGTGTTTTTAACTTTCATTTTAATACAAAATTGTAGCATAGTAGTAAGTCAAAGAGCCAGGTTTTGAGGTCCTTTCTGAACTTTGTAAGGTAGGTGGATAGTCTGAGGTGCAGCAGGAGGGTGTTCCATGTCTTTGCTGCCATGTGGGAGAAGGATCTTCTGCCCGCTGTGGATTTGCTGATGCGGGGGATGACTGCGAATGATTGGTCGGCCGATCGGAGTTGTTTGGCGGGGGTGTAGAAATTTACGCGGTGGTTGATGTATTCGGGTCCGATGTTGTGTAGGGCCTTGAACGCGTGGGTAAGGAGCTTGAAGGTGATTCTCTTGTTGATGGGGAGAAAGTGAAGGTTCCTTAGGTGTTCGGTGATGTGGCATTGGAGAGGGATGTTGAGGATGAGTCTGGCTGAGGCGTTCTGGATGTAATAGCACTTGGACTGAACTTCAAATGAGTAGTAGATTTTTCCTGACAAAGTTATGTCTATTTCCACTCCTCCTGTATCATGTGAAAGCCATCAGCCAATCACAAATGCATATACGTATATTATGTGAATTCTTGCACATGTTCAGTAGGAGCTGGTGACTCAAAAAGTGTAACTATAAAAAGACTGTGCACATTTTGTTAATGGAGGTAAATTGGAAAGGTGATTAAAATTGCTGCTCTATCTGAATTATGACAGTTTAATTTAGTCCTTTTAATTCACATCTGTTATCTACAGTAAAAGCCATATGTATGTTATGTTCTCTAGCTGTCCTGTCTGACCAGTGTATCTTCTTTATGAGTCTGTTAGCTGCAGGCCTATGGCAAACATAATACAAAATAAAGAAATATCAGGGCAGGCTGTGGTTAAACAAGACCATACATTATATCATGGGACAGGAGAAAAATCAAATTATAAATCAGGAACTGTAAACAGGAAAGGTAAGACAACTAAACAATGCCAAAATAGCAACGTCAACTTATTAAGTTTCTCTTATTAATCTATTTCTCTCAATTGACATACTTAAAGGGACACTAAAGTCAAAATTAAACTTTCATTCAGATAGAGCATGTAGTTTTAAGAGACTTTCCAATTCACCTCTATTATCAAATTTTGCACATTCTTTTTATATTCACACTTTCAGGCATACCAGCTCAGATTGAGCATGTGCACAAGGTCATATGGCATATGTATACTAGTTTGTGATTGGCTAATAGCTGTCACATGATACAGGGGGCCGGCAAATGGGGGGAAAATAAATTTGTCAGAAAATCAATTTACTGCTTATTTGAAATTCAAAGTAAGTGTTATTGTATTGTCTTCGTATTATGCACTTGTTAATTATGCAATTGTAGTGTATTTAGTGATCATTTAAGCATTCCCCAGGTCCTAATAATCTTTATTACACATTGGTTTTTTTCAAAATAGTATTTATAAAGTAGCATAACATTTGGCAATAATTAAGAAGCACTTGACTCACTAGTTATGCTCAGACATTGTACTAATTACTGAATTTGTTTTACATTTATAAATCAGAACAGCTCTAAAATATAAAAAAATGTAAGTCCCTTGTTGTAGCATCTAACGCAATGCATTCCAGCCACTCTGGCATTCAACGAGTTAACCCTATCCCTAGCCCACACCTAAATCCCCAAACCTAACCCCAATGTCTTGAAATAGTTATGAGTAACAAGCTGTTACCTGGCTGCACTGGTAAAGTACCCTTTAAATTTAGTTGAATGGTTCTCTGCCTAGAACAAAATAATTTTTCTCAATGTAATTGTAATGACTCTTGATTTATTGTGCAACCTCTCTTCATTTTAAAAGATTCAAACAAACCAGACATGAGAATGTACGTCTATAAAGAAATGGCCCTCAGTAAGGTTGCGAATGCTGCCAAGTTCTATCTTTATATGTCAACCTTCAGAATTATTCAGGAAACAGTTGGAGACAAAATATTCCAGAAGCAATGACTTCTTTCATACCAACGCTTGTGATTGTTATATGCTGTGAAGTTTTTACAGTTTTAAATATTGCTGACTGACTATCTAATTATTTGTTCTGTGATTACTGAAAATATAATTAGATGAATTAAAATAGAATATTAAATGCATGAAGGAAAAAAAACACTATGTATAATGTAATAAAAAAAATCCCTATAAAGCAGAACATTGGGAGGAGGAAATAGCATGTGAATTTATGTAGACATATTTCACACTCTGTGTATATGTTCATGTACTGCAGAATAACACAAACATTTTGTAATTAAAAGGTATTTTATACACTTTTAAAACTAGTATGAATATGTGAGAAAGTGAGTCCTATTTTGAAAGTGTTGAATTTCATATTTCATGTGAGGGTCTGCATGGTGTCTATCAGGTGAGCATTGTGGCAATCACAATAAACTAATGGAATGAAGTAGCCCCCTTCATCCTTAAAGTACATAAAGGAACTTACCAAAACTAAAATAATACAGCACAATAATTTAAAATTCAAATCCAAAGGTAATAAATAAAATATATGTAAAATATATAAAAATAATTTCTCTTAACAGTTTATTCTTATAAAGTAAAAAGTTAGGGCTAGATTACAAGTGGAGTGCTAAATTATCGTGTGCCCGCAAATGGGCAAATTTGTATCAGAACCAGGTTCCCATAGGAGTCTATGGAAGTACGCTCTCGTAAGTGCTATGCTTCCCAGGGATGCAAAGGTGATGTTGCGTTCACATTGCTCAAAACTTGTAATAACAGCCCACATTATCGTGTGCTGATATTATACAGTGGAGAGCAAATATCGCTTTCATGTGCACCTTTTTTTTAGAGGGCTTTCCAAAACCGATCAGAGTATCACTGCCAAAACAAAAAAGACAAACAAAAGCACAAACAATTCAAGGTAGTATTCAAATATAATATAATCTGCGCTAATATTTTGGGTGCACATAAAAACTGTTAATTGCAAAGTGTTTGCAACGTAAGTGCCCACAGTTTCATTAACCCATAGCTGCTACTTGTTAACATCCTTCAGATCTTCCCAAAGCCGCTCAGCTGTTGACAAGTCTGTCCCTCCACGTCTTCAATGGGATTCTTTATTTGGAACACGCAGGGCTAGATTACAAGTGGAGCACTACTAACTGCATACGGTTTAATTTAAATTTTAAAATCAGCCAATACAATGAGCTTTTATCCTACTGCCTGAGTTTTGAAAATCAGCCAATAGGAAAAAAACAGGACACCTTTGTAAAAGAAGGAAATGCCAAAGAAGAGCAAGTTTTCTGCGGGGAATTAAATAAAGAAGACCACAAGAAGGCGATTCAAGAAGAGGAGGCCAGGTAGGAAAGCCATGGAAGAGGACCACAGCACAGAGGGCTTTGTGCAGAGTTATGGACCACTTCAGGTCAAGAGACTGGACACTAGAAATAAGACTTCATGCAGTAAGTAGGATTAGGATTGTGTTTTTAAGGTTTTTTTTAGGATAGATTTTTTTTTTTTTTTTGGGGGGTGGGGGCTTTGGTTTAAGTTAAATGTGTTTTCAGGGGCTCTTCTTTTTTGGGGGGCTTTAGGATAGGGGATTCTAGGGAGCTTTAATTTCTGTAGGAGGGCTTTAGTTGTAGTATAGGGGGTTTAAGGGCTCTTTCCTTTTTTTAGGATAGGGTTCTCATTTTTGATGGGGTCTTTAAAGTTAAGGTAAGGTTTATAGGGTTTTTCCTTTTTTTAGTGAGGCTTTAGCTTTAGAAAAGGAGGTTGTTTAGCGGTGTTCTCTTTTTAGGGGGCTTTAGCTGTAAGATAGGAGTTTTAGGGGGCTTTTAAAGGAGAATTTAGTTTTTAGGACAGGCTTTTATTTAGTTTCTTTTTTTGTATTTTTTTCAGTAATTCTTTTTTATTTTTAGTAGCTTTTTTATTGCATGTAATTTTTATTGGTAACTTAGGGGATCTTAGTTAGGAGGCTTTCAGGGGTTAGCAGTCAGGTGGTTAATATTGCAGGGTGTTTGTGGGGTTGTAGCAGTTAAAAAGTTAATGGTGTAGGGGGAATTGTTTGCTTTGGGGGACATGCCAATTTAAGGGCTAATAGTGCAGGGGGTTGTCTGCAATGGGATTGTGGCAGTTTAGGGGTTACTAGCAGGGGGTTTGAGAGTGGAGTTAGGGGTTAATAGTGTGGTTATTAATTAGTTTAATCGATTTTTAATTTATACTAAATATAATTCTAATTTAGTACTTAATCTAATTCTATGGTAACACCACTAAACCAATACAAGTACGTTGTGAAATAAACACTAAAAAGGTTCTCTATTGTTTCCAAAGAGTTTATTAGGAATCAATATATGTTAATAATAAGATAAATATTTACAGGTATATATACACATCTATTTTACAGCAAAACAGTCCAAATAATGAATACAGGGCAACTCTTCCACAACCCCAATTTGTGCAACACTGCTAAAATAATCACAGAATTTTATCCAAGGAATATACTTAGCCACATTCTCCAGAATGTCCAACATCAGCCATCTTTTCAGCATGAACAGGAAAAGAAGAGAGGGAGAAAGAAAGTGTTTCCCAATTTTATTCTTAATTCAAAGGGGTTTGGCTTATTACATGCCAGTCAAGGCTAATGGGAGTGTCTTTAATTAAACACCTATCTCAGACAAGGTGTATCTGGGGGGATGGGATTTTAAAACCAGCTATTTGGATATGCCAGGAATAAAATCTGGGAGCTATGTCACCTCAAATAGTGTGATGGGGCAGAGAGTAGGGAAATGTTTAATTATTTGATTCTTTTTTTAGCCTTTCCTAGCTATTGTGGTAGCACAATGGATAGAGCTTCCAAAAATGACACAGCTTATCAACCTACTTGTAATTGGCTAGATTACGAGTAGAGAGCAAAATTGTGCTTTCGCAAGCGCGATATTTGCGCTCCACTCAGTAATACCAGCGCACGTAAATGTATTACAAGTTAAGCGCAATGTGAATGCGACCTCGCATTCACATTGCCTGGAAGCATTGCACTCATGAGAGTGCGCTTCAATAGGCTCCAGTGGGAGTCTCGTTCTCATGCCAATCGCAGTTTAGGATGTTTGTCGCACAGCGTTGAGCAGCAAATTATAAATATATGTATATGAATATATACATATATATTTATGTGTATATATACACATATTAACATATAAATATATATGTATATAAGTAAAAACCACAGTCCCCATAGATCACAATGTAAAGGCACTTTTCAGTGCCATTTTTTTTCAAACATTCTATTTCATTTGAAACTAGTAATTTCCTTTAAAATTTTCCCATAAACAGAGTAACTTTAAATAAAAAGGTAGATCCAAATTCACTGAAGGGGGACATATCCTTGTGTAGTGTGATATCTACTGTGTATGTTGTGTAATTTTTTTTTAAGTACTGTTTATTATGAGACTGAATGTCATCATTCACCAAACAGTAGCCAAGGATAAGGAAGACACGATTAATCAGTCTGCAAAGTTAAAAAAATATATAAATATATTTATATTCATTAAATATGTTTATTTACATATAGATTATTACAATGAGTCTTAGCATCTTATATATATTAACTGTCCATTACCTGATATATTTAGATTTGTTTAATGAAACTTAGTAGCAAGAAAGTTTCAAGTAAAAAAATATAAATTCCAAGTTATCCCTGGGATTTATTGTTGCAAACACACATGACATCATCAGATATACAACTGGTGACACAACATTATGAATGACATCATCAAATGCTCTCAAAACAGGTGAAACTCAAGGTCCATGTTAATCTTATCGCTATTGTTAAATGGACATTAAAGTTATGTTTTATATAAGTATTTTTTTATATATATGCTTAGTATTTATCATTAGGTTACAAAATATGACTTTCAGTCTCCCTAGGTAGCTTTGAAAAGCAACATGTTTACAGTAAATCACAAATGTTTATCAGAATGCTATTTTATTTTCAACAAATAATTAAATAGATTTATGGGAAATTAAATATTGAGTTTTTCTCCAACATTGGTGTGTCCGGTCCACGGCGTCATCCTTACTTGTGGGATATTCTCTTCCCCAACAGGAAATGGCAAAGAGTCCCAGCAAAGCTGGTCACATGATCCCTCCTAGGCTCCGCCCACCCCAGTCATTCTCTTTGCCGTTGCACAGGCAACATCTCCACGGAGATGGTTAAGAGTTTTTTGGTGTTTAAATGTAGTTTTATTCTTCTATCAAGTGTTTGTTATTTTAAAATAGTGCTGGTATGTACTATTTACTCTGAAACAGAAAAGGATGAAGATTTCTGTTTGTAAGAGGAAGATGATTTTAGCAGACAGTAACTAAAATCGATTGCTGTTTCCACACAGGACTGTTGAGATGAAGTAACTTCAGTTGGGGGAAACAGTTAGCAGTCTTTTCTGCTTAAGGTATGACTAGCCATATTTCTAACAAGACCATGTAATGCTGGAAGGCTGTCATTTCCCCTCATGGGGACCGGTAAGCCATTTTCTTAGTTAAACATAAAAGAATAAAGGGCTTCAAAAAGGGCTTAAAAACTGGTAGACATTTTTCTGGGCTAAAACAATTGCTTTACTAGGCATATTATGCAGATTCTAACTAATTATTGGTATTATAATCTTGGGGAATGTTTAGAAAAACGGCAGGCACTGTGTTGGACACCTTTTTCAGATGGGGGCCTTTCTAGTTATAGACAGAGCCTCATTCTGGGACTGTATAGGGGTTAAATGTAAAAACGGCTCCGGTTCCGTTAATTTAAGGGTTAAAGCTCTGAAATTTGGTGTGCAATACTTTTAATGCTTTAAGACACTGTGGTGAAATGTTGGTGAATTTTGAACAATTCCTTCATACTTTTTCACATATTCAGTAATAAAGTGTTTTCAGTTTGAAATTTAAAGTGACAGTAACGGTTTTATTTTAAAACGTTTTTCGTGCTTTGTTGACAAGTTTAAGCCTGTTTAACATGTATGTACCATCAGATAAGCTATGTTCTATATGTATGAAAGCCAATGTGTCTCCCCATTTAAATTTATGTGATAATTGTGCCATAGTGTCCAAACAAAGTAAGGACAGTAATGCAACAGATAATGATATTGCCCAAGATGATTCCTCAAATGAGGGGAGTAAACATGATACTACATCATCCCCTACTGTGTCTACACCAGTTATGCCCACACAGGAGGCCCCTAGTACATCTAGTGCGCCAATACTTATTACCATGCAACAATTAACGGCTGTAATGGATAACTCCATAGCAAATCTTTTATCCAAAATGCCTACTTATCAGAGAAAGCGCGATTGCTCTGTTTTAAACACCGAAGAGCAAGAGGACGCTGATGATAACTGTTCTGACATACCCTCACACCAATCTCAAGGGGCCATGAGGGAGGTTTTGTCTGATGGAGAAATTTCAGATTCAGGAAAAATTTCTCATCAAGCTGAACCTGATGTTGTGACATTTAAATTTAAATTAGAACATCTCCGCGCACTGCTTAAGGAGGTGTTATCTACTCTGGATGATTGTGACAATTTGGTCATTCCAGAGAAATTATGTAAGATGGACAAGTTCCTAGAGGTTCCGGTGCCCCCCGACGCTTTTCCTATACCCAAGCGGGTGGCGGACATAGTAAATAAAGAGTGGGAAAGGCCCGGCATACCTTTTGTTCCCCCCCCTTTATTAAGAAATTATTTCCTATAGTCGACCCCAGAAAGGACTTATGGCAGACAGTCCCCAAGGTCGAGGGGGCGGTTTCTACTCTAAACAAACGCACTACTATTCCTATCGAAGATAGTTGTGCTTTCAAAGATCCTATGGATAAGAAATTAGAGGGTTTGCTTAAAAAGATTTTTGTACAGCAAGGTTACCTTCTACAACCAATTTCATGCATTGTTCCTGTCACTACGGCAGCGTGTTTCTGGTTCGAGGAACTAGAAAAATCGCTCAGTAAAGAATCTTCGTATGAGGAGGTTATGGACAGAGTTCAAGCACTTAAATTGGCTAACTCTTTTGTTTTAGATGCCGCTTTGCAATTAGCTAGATTAGCGGCGAAAAATTCAGGGTTTGCTGTCGTGGCGCGCAGAGTGCTTTGGCTAAAGTCTTGGTCAGCGGATGTGTCTTCCAAGACAAAATTGCTTAACATTCCTTTCAAGGGTAAAACATTATTTGGACCTGATTTGAAAGAGATTATTTCAGACATCACTGGGGGAAAGGGCCACGCCCTCCCACAGGATAGGTCTTTTAAGGCTAATAATAAGCCTAATTTTCGTCCCTTTCGCAGAAACGGACCAGTCTCTAATTCTGTATCCTCTAAGCAAGAGGGTAATACTTCACAACCCAAACCAGCCTGGAAACCAATGCAAGGCTGGAATAAGGGTAAGCAGGCCAAGAAGCCTACCACTGCTACCAAAACAGCATGAAGGGATAGCCCCCGATCCGGGACTGGATCTAGTGGGGGGCAGACTTTCTCTCTTTGCTCAGGCTTTGGCAAGAGATGTTCAGGATCCTTGGGCGCTAGAAATAGTTTCTCAAGGTTATCTCCTGGAATTCAAGGAACTACCCCCAAGGGGAAGGTTCCACAGGTCTCAATTATCTTCAAACCAAATAAAGAGACAGGCATTCTTACATTGTGTAGAAGACCTGTTAAAGATGGGAGTGATACATCCAGTTCCAATAAGAGAACAAGGAATGGGATTTTATTCCAATCTGTTCATAGTTCCCAAAAAAGAGGGAACATTCAGACCAATTTTGGATCTAAAGATCCTAAACAAATTTCTCAGGGTACCATCGTTCAAAATGGAAACTATTCGAACGATCCTACCTACTATCCAGGAAAATCAATTTATGACTACCGTGGATTTAAAGGATGCGTACCTACATATTCCTATCCACAAGGAACATCATCAGTTCCTAAGGTTCGCTTTTCTGGACAAGCATTACCAGTTTGTGGCACTTCCATTTGGATTAGCCACTGCTGCAAGGATTTTCACAAAGGTACTAGGGTCCCTTCTAGCGGTTCTAAGACCAAGGGGCATTGCAGTAGTACCTTACTTGGACGACATCCTGATTCAAGCGTCGTCCCTGTCAAAAGCAAAGGCTCATACGGACATCGTCCTAGCCTTTCTCAGATCTCACGGATGGAAGGTGAACAAAGAAAAAAGTTCTCTGTCCCCGTCAACAAGAGTTCCCTTCTTGGGAACAATAATAGATTCCTTAGAAATGAGGATTTTTCTGACAGAGGTCAGAAAATCAAAACTTCTAAGCTCTTGTCAAGTACTTCATTCTGTTCCTCGTCCTTCCATAGCGCAGTGCATGGAAGTAATAGGATTGATGGTTGCAACAATGGACATAGTTCCTTTTGCACAAATTCATCTAAGACCATTACAACTGTGCATGCTCAGACAGTGGAATGGGGATTATACAGACTTGTCTCCGACGATTCAAGTAGATCAAAAGACCAGAGATTCACTCCGTTGGTGGCTGACCCTGGACAATCTGTCACAGGGAATGAGCTTCCGCAGACCAGAGTGGGTCATTGTCACGACCGACGCCAGCCTAGTGGGCTGGGGCACGGTCTGGGAATCCCTGAAAGCTCAGGGTCTATGGTCTCGGGAAGAGTCTCTTCTCCCGATAAACATTCTGGAACTGAGAGCGATATTCAATGCTCTCAGAGCTTGGCCTCAACTAGCAAAGGCAAAATTCATAAGGTTTCAGTCAGACAACATGACGACCGTTGCATATATCAATCATCAGGGGGGAACAAGGACTTCCCTGGCGATGAAAGAAGTGACCAAGATAATTCAATGGGCGGAGGATCACTCCTGCCACTTGTCTGCGATCCACATCCCAGGAGTGGAAAATTGGGAAGCGGATTTTCTGAGTCGTCAGACATTCCATCCGGGGGAGTGGGAACTCCATCCGGAAATCTTTGCCCAAATAACTCAATTATGGGGCATTCCAGACATGGATCTGATGGCGTCTCGTCAGAACTTCAAGGTTCCTTGCTACGGGTCCAGATCCAGGGATCCCAAGGCGACCCTAGTAGATGCACTAGTAGCACCTTGGACCTTCAACCTAGCTTATGTATTCCCACCGTTTCCTCTCATCCCCAGGCTGGTAGCCAGGATCAATCAGGAGAGGGCCTCAGTGATCTTGATAGCTCCTGCGTGGCCACGCAGGACTTGGTATGCAGACCTGGTGAATATGTCATCGGCTCCACCATGGAAGCTACCTTTGAGACAGGACCTTCTTGTTCAGGGTCCATTCGAACATCCGAATCTGGTTTCCCTCCAACTGACGGCTTGGAGATTGAACGCTTGATTTTATCAAAGCGTGGGTTTTCAGATTCTGTAAAAGATACTCTGATTCAGGCTAGAAAGCCTGTAACTAGAAAAATTTACCATAAAATATGGAAAAAATATATCTGTTGGTGTGAATCTAAAGGATTCCCATGGAACAAGATAAAAATTCCTAAGATTCTATCCTTTCTACAAGAAGGTTTGGAGAAAGGATTATCTGCAAGTTCTCTGAAGGGACAGATCTCTGCTTTATCTGTTTTACTTCACAAAAGACTGGCAGCTGTGCCAGATGTTCAAGCATTTGTTCAGGCTCTGGTTAGGATCAAGCCTGTTTACAGACCTTTGACTCCTCCCTGGAGTCTAAATCTAGTTCTTTCAGTTCTTCAAGGGGTTCCGTTTGAACCCTTACATTCCGTAGATATTAAGTTATTATCTTGGAAAGTTTTGTTTTTGGTTGCAATTTCTTCTGCTAGAAGAGTTTCAGAGTTATCTGCTCTGCAGTGTTCTCTGCCCTATCTGGTGTTCCATGCAGATAAGGTGGTTTTGCGTACTAAGCCTGGTTTTCTTCCGAAAGTTGTTTCCAACAAAAATATTAACCAGGAGATAGTTGTACCTTCTTTGTGTCCGAATCCAGTTTCAAAGAAGGAACGTTTGTTACACAATTTGGACGTAGTCCGTGCTCTAAAATTCTATTTAGAGGCTACTAAAGATTTCAGACAAACATCTTCCTTGTTTGTTGTTTATTCTGGTAAAAGGAGAGGTCAAAAAGCGACTTCTACCTCTCTTTCCTTTTGGCTTAAAAGCATTATCCGATTGGCTTATGAGACTGCCGGACGGCAGCCTCCTGAAAGAATCACAGCTCACTCCACTAGGGCTGTGGCTTCCACATGGGCCTTCAAGAACGAGGCTTCTGTTGACCAGATATGTAAGGCAGCGACTTGGTCTTCACTGCACACTTTTGCCAAATTTTACAAATTTGATACTTTTGCTTCTTCGGAGGCTATTTTTGGGAGAAAGGTTTTGCAAGCCGTGGTGCCTTCCATTTAGGTGACCTGATTTGCTCCCTCCCTTCATCCGTGTCCTAAAGCTTTGGTATTGGTTCCCACAAGTAAGGATGATGCCGTGGACCGGACACACCAATGTTGGAGAAAACAGAATTTATGCTTACCTGATAAATTACTTTCTCCAACGGTGTGTCCAGTCCACGGCCCGCCCTGGTTTTTTAATCAGGTCTGATGAATTATTTTCTCTAACTACAGTCACCACGGTATCATATGGTTTCTCCTATATATATTTCCTCCTGTCCGTCGGTCGAATGACTGGGGTGGGCGGAGCCTAGGAGGGATCATGTGACCAGCTTTGCTGGGACTCTTTGCCATTTCCTGTTGGGGAAGAGAATATCCCACAAGTAAGGATGACGCCGTGGACCGGACACACCGTTGGAGAAAGTAATTTATCAGGTAAGCATAAATTCTGTTATTTAAAAGGGAATTCCAGTCAAAATTGAAATACACATAGATGAATTAGATCTTTGAATAGAAAAGCATTTACAATATACATACAATATAGTGGCAAAAAGGTTATCTCTGCTTTAGTGTTAGTATTTTTCTCTGCATGTGCATGAATCATACCTTGATATTCTCAGGGCACCAGCATTTTAAATATTGAGGCTGCTTAGAGAGCCACTGAGGCTAATGTATAATGTCAACAATGATGCAAATTGAGTCATTACCAGATAATGCAAACACTTTAGGCTATCAGACCTGGGGGGGGTAGTTATCAAGCCGTCAACTTTTCTGCCTTCGCCGGCCCAATACTCCCGCCTAAGCTCGCCTACCTTCGCCGCCACGGACCTGAAAAAATACGCCTAAGTTATCAAATAAAGCTGTCAAAAAGCCGCGGGGCGATGAGCAGCGGACTGTGAGAGTTATCACTCATCCGATCTCGCTGCTCTTCGGCTTTTTCACAGCTTTATTGCTAGCCTGTCACTAAGCACTCACACTAAACTGCACTGTTCTACCCCCTATACCGGCGCCCCCCGGAGCCCCCTGCAACTAAATAAAGTTACTAACCCCTAAACCGCCGCTCCTAGACCCCGCCGCAAGTCTTATAAATGTATTAACCCCTAAACCGCCACTCCTAGACCCCGCCGCAAGTCTTATAAATGTATTAACCCCTAAACCGCCGCTCCTAAACCCTGCCGCAACTCTGCTAAATGTATTAACCCCTAAACCACCGCTCCTAGACCCTGCCGCAACTCTGCTAAATTTATTAACCCCTAAACCGCCGCTCCCTGAACCCGCCGCAACCTATATTAAATTTATTAACCCCTATCCTGCCCCCCCTACACCGTCGCCACCTATAATAAATTTATTAACCCCTATCCTGCCCCCCACTACACCGCCGCCACTGTAATAAAATTATTAACCCCTAAACCTAAGTCTAACACTAACCCTAACACCCCCCTAACTTAAATATTAATTAAATAAATCTAAATAATATTTCTATTATTAACTAAGTTAATCATATTTAAAACTAAATACTTACCTATAAAATAAACCCTAATATAGCTACAATATAAATAATAATTATATTGTAGCTATTTTAGGATTTATTTTTATTTTACAGGTAACTTTCAATTTATTTTAACTAGGTACAATAGCTATTAAATAGTTATTAACTATTTAATAGCTTACCTAGCTAAAATAAAGAGAAATTTACCTGTAAAATAAAAACTAACCTAAGTTACAATTACACCTAACACTACACTATACTTTAATAAATTATTCCTATTTAAAACTAAATACTTACCTGTAAAATAAACCCTAAGATGGCTACAATGTAATTCATAATTACATTGTAGCTATTTTAGGATTTATATTTATTTTACAGGTAACTTTGTATTTATTTTAGCTAGTTAGAATAGTTATTAAATAGTTATTAACTATTTAATAACTACCTAGCTAAAAGAAATACAAAATTACCTGTAAAATAAATCCTAACCTAAGTTACAATTAAACCTAACACTACACTATCATTAAATTAATTAAATAAACTACCTACAAATAAATACAATTAAATACAATTACATAAACTAACTAAAGTACAAAAAATAAAAAAGCTAAGTTACAAAAAATAAAAAAAATAAGTTACAAACATTTAAAAAAATATTACAACAATTTTAAGCTACTTACACCTAATCTAAGCCCCCTAATAAAATAACAAACCCCCCCAAAATAAAAAAATGCCCTACCCTATTCTACATTAAAAAAGTTCAAAGCTCTTTTACCTTACCAGCCCTTAAAAGGGCCTTTTGTGGGGGCATGCCCCAAAGAGTTCAGCTCTTTTGCCTGTAAAAGAAAAATACAACCCCCCCCAACATTAAAACCCACCACCTACATACCCCTAATCTAACCCAAACCCTCCTTAAAATAACCTAACACTAATCCCCTGAAGATCATCCTACATTTAGTCGTCTTCACTCAGCCGAGCCACCGATGGAACTGAAGAGGACATCCGGACCGGCAGAAGCGATCATCCAAGGGGCGCTGAAGAAATCTTCCATCCGATGAAGTGATCCTCCAAGCGGCGCTGAAGAAATCTTCCATCCGGGCGAGTCCGGCGGATTGAAGTTTATGTCACAAAATTCTACTTTTTCCGTTCTCTAGCCTTTGATAACTAAGGCGAATCAGCCTCGCCACAAATACGCTCCGGAATTCCAGCGTATTTGAGGTTGACGGCTTGATAACTACCCCACCTGGTGCGATGTTCAAAGTGCTGGTGCAAGGAGCATGCTTAAAATGACATTACAGCCAAACTTGTAATCTATATGGATGCATCTCAGTATTGAATAGAAGCATTTTTGTAATATACATGTATTAGCAAAAATGCTTCTGATAAAAGCTATAGCTGTTTAAAAAGTGTATTTAAGTATGCACCGTGCACCAGCATTTTAAACACAGCACTTGCTCAGACAGCCTAAGGCGCTTCTACCATCTTGTAATGATTTAGTTAGTAAATTCCTGAAACAATACAAGCCCCACTTGCACTATGAGCAGCTGCAGTATATACAGTGCTGGTACACTGAGAATATCTAGCTATGCTTCACAGGCACGTGTAGAGAAAAATATTAACACTAAAACAGTGATAACTTTTACTAGAAGCGCTTTTGCCAAAACATGTATATTGCAAATATGTTTCTATTTAAAGATGTAATTCATCTATGTGCATTTAGATTTGGACCAGAATGTCCTTTTAAGAATACTCTTGAAACAGCTATGGCCTTTACTAAAAGAATTGTTGCTAATACATGTATATTGCACAAAAGCTTCCATTCAAATTGAAATGCACCCATGTGCATTCCAATTTTGACTTGTATGTCTCTTTAATGTCCCGTAAACATTAACCCGAACAACAATATAACAGAAATGTAACCCTACTACTAGGCCAAATTTCATCCCCAAGCTTAGCCCTTATCCTAAAACAGAATGCGATGCTAAAGACTTAACCATGTCCCCAATCCTAACCTGTCCCTAACCCTACACAAATTATTATTAAAAGAAGCAATGGCATTTTTTGCTGGGTGCTTTACTGTTGAATATTATGTGCCTTGGAATGTTATCTGTTTTTTTTTTTAAATGGATAATTTTGACACTAGCACAGATAGTTCAATGTGAAGGGTAATTAGATTATGTCAGAAAGTGTAAGGGATATAAACTCTTCATGATTCCAAACACAAATAATTAATCAAACAGTTAAAATATTAGCACATATTAACACTGTTTTTTGTCTTCCCTTTCAGAAAACAACATATACTCATGTTCCCAGGCTAGCTATGGCAAGTAATTAAGGCTTGTTTACATTTTACATTTTTACTCTGCACACATTGGCCTTGAAAGATATTTAATATAACTGTTGAATGAGAACTAATCCTTATTATGACTAATACAAGTTTGTTTGACAATATTTGTTGAAAGAGTCTAACTCTTACAGTCTCTCAATACTGAAACTGAAACAAAAGAAATCTAGATAGGTTGTGTGCAAGACTTTGTAAGTTTAGATTGATTAAATCTGTATGCAGATATAACTTGAGCAGGGAATTGTAACTGAACTCAGAAACGTGCAAGATTTGTTAGCAGAGCTGCTTCTAAGGAGAACACAGAATTGAAGAACATACTTGTGTCCTATTCCTATTGATATAAAAACAACTTCCACAAAGTGTTTTGTAACCTGATGAGATGAAGTTTTTCAGTGATCTGTAATCAAAGTGATACCTTCCAATGTATTTTACCTCTCCAATAAACCAGCCATTAAGTACTTCAAGCTAAGTATTGCCTAAAGCAGGGGTAGACAAATCTGTTTAAAATTTAGGAGCCAATAAGAATATTTAGGAGTCAGATATGTTTTTAGGAGCCAGACAGTGGTATTTGCATATAGATATATGGAGAATAATTCAAAAAGTTAGGAGCCAGGGGTAAAATTCTAGGCTCCTGGGTTTGTCGAGCCCTGGCCTAAAGTATAATAGACATGTACATTCATTATATTCTGTGAAAAGCAAATGCTGAAAAGCAGTATTCTGCTCTATTCAGAGCCGGATTTCTTGTGAACGTGCATTACACAATGATCTGGATTTGCAAAGACCTTTGTGTGTTGCACTTTCACAAGAAAAAGAGCCAAATGGTGCTGGCAGCCACCATTTTTGTCATTCATTGTTCACAGCTATATAATATTGACACCATTCATTTAATCTAATGAATATGAAAACATTTATATATTCTTTATATTTTTATTTTGAGGAACCTTGATCGTAAAGTAGTTATTACTAGAGCTTGTCATAGCACAGAGTCTTATTTACATTTTGCATAAAAACAAACAAAAACTTCAGTGCGGGGCTGCCAGCGGATCAGGGAGGTAACCATACACAGGGTAAAAATGTTGGCTATTAGGGGACAATGGAGTGGCATAACAAATGAAATGAATGTTTAGTGTTCATTTAAAGGGATAGAAAGGTAAAAAATTAAGGGCTAGATTACAAGTGGAGTGCTAAATTATTGCGCGCCCGAAAAAGCGATATTTAGCATTCCACTTGTAATCTGACCCTAAATGTGCATGGGTGCACTGAAATTTTGGATTGAAGCTTTTTTTTGCAATATTCTTTCATCAGCAAAAATGCTTCTAGCTAAAGTTTTTACTGTTTTTCTGAAGCATACGCACATACACACAACTAAATAAAGTTATTAACGCCTAAACCGCCACTCCCGGAGCCCACTGCCACCTACATTATACTTATTAACCCCTAATCTGCCCCCCCAACACCGCCGCCACCTACATTATACTTATTAACCCCTAATCTGCCCCCCAACACCAGTGCCACCTACATTATGTTATTAACCCCTAATCTGCCATCCCCTACACCGCCGCCACCTACATTATGTTATTAACCCTTAATCTGCCGTCCCCAATGTCGCCGCCACTATATTAAATTTATTAACCCCTAAACTTAAGTCTAACCCTAACACCCCCTAACTTAAATCTAATTTAAATAAATATAAATAAAATTACTATCATTAACTACATTATTCCTATTTAAAACTAAATACTTACCTATAAAATAAACCCTAAGATAGCTACAATATAACTAATAGTTACATTGTAGCTAGCTTAGGGTTTATTTTTATTTTACAGAGTTTGTATTTTTTTTAACTAGGTAGAATAGTTATTAAATAGTTATTAAATATTTAATAACTACCTAGCTAAAATAAATACAAAAGTACCTGTAAAATAAAACCTAACCTAAGTTACAATAACACCTAACACTACACTACAATTAAATAAATTACATACATTAAATACAATTAACTAAATTAAATACAATAGCCTAAATTAAATTAAATTAGCTAAAGTACAAAACAAAACACTAAATTACAGAAAATGATAAACAAATTACAGAAATTTAAACTAATTACACCTAATCTAATAGCCCTATCAAAATTAAAAAGCCCCCCAAAATAAAGAAACCCCTAGCCTAAACTAAACTACCAATAGCCCTTAAAAGGACCTTTTGTGGGGCATTGCCCCAAAGTAATGAGCTCTTTTACCTGTCAAAAAAAATACAAACAACCCCCCCAACAGTAAAACCCACCACCCACACAAACCAATCCCCCCAAAAAAAACGAACTAAAAAAACCTAAGCCCCCCCATTGCCCTGAAAAGGGCATTTGGATGGGCATTGTGCTTAAAAGGGCAGTTAGCTCTTTTGCAGCCCAAAGCCCTAACCTAAAAATAAAACCCACCCAATACACCCTTAAAAAAACCTAACACTAACCCCCTGAAGATCGACTTACTGCGAGACGTCTTCATCCGAGCAGGGCAGAAGTGGTCCTCCAGATGGACAGAAGTCTTCATCCAAGCCGGGCAGAAGTGGTCCTCCAGACGGGCAGAAGTCTTCAGCCAGACGGCATCTTCTATCTTCATCCATTCGGCGCGGAGTGGGTCCATCTTCAAGACATCCATCACGGAGCATCCTCTTCGGCCGACGACTAACCGACGAATGAAGGTTCCTTTAAGTGATGTCATCCAAGATGGCGTCCATTAGATTCCAATTGACTGATAGAATTCTATCAGCCAATAGGAATTAAGGTAGAAAAAATCCTATTGGCTGATGCAATCAGCCAATAGGATTGAACTTCAATCCTATTGGCTGATTGGAACAGCCAATAGAATGCAAAGTCAATCCTATTGGCTGTTCCAATCAGCCAATAGGATTGAAGTTCAATCCTATTGGCTGATTGCATCAGCCAATAGTATTTTTTCTACCTTAATTCCGATTGGCTGATAGAATTCAGCCACTCGGAATCTAAGGGGACACCATCTTGGATGACATCACTTAAAGGAACCTTCATTCGTCGGGTAGTCGTCGGCCGAAGAGGATGCTCCGTGTCGGATGTCTTGAAGATGGACCCGCTCCGCGACGGATGGATGAAGATAGAAGATGCCGTCTGGATGAAGACTTCTGACGTCTGGAGGACTACTTCTGCCCGGCTTGGATGAAGACTTCTGCCCGTCTGGAGGACCACTTCTGCCCGGCTTGGATGAAGACGTCTCCTGGTAAGTCAATCTTCAGGGGGTTAGTGTTAGGTTTTTTTAAGGGTGTATTGGGTGGGTTTTATTTTTAGGTTAGGGCTTTGGGCTGCAAAAGAGCTAACTGCCCTTTTAAGGGCAATGCCCATCCAAATGCCCTTTTCAGGGCAATGGGGAGCTTAGGTTTTTTTAGTTCATTTTTTTTGGGGGGGTTGGTTGTGTGAGTGGTGGGTTTTACTGTTGGGGGGTTGTTTGTATTTTTTACAGGTAAAAGAGCTGATTACTTTTGGGCAATGCCCCACAAAAGGCCCTTTTAAGGGCTATTGGTAGTTTAGTTTAGTAGGCTAGGGTTTTTTTTTATTTTGAGGGGGGCTTTTTTATTTTGATAGGGCTATTAGATTAGGTGTAATTAGTTTAAATTTCTGTAATTTGTTGATTATTTTCTGTAATTTAGTGTTTTTTTGTACTTTAGCTAATTTAATTTAATTTAGGTTATTGTATTTAATTTAGTTAATTGTATTTAATTTATGTAATTTATTTAATTGTAGTGTAGTGTTAGGTGCTATTGTAACTTAGGTTAGGTTTTATTTTGCAGGTACTTTTGTATTTATTTTAGGTAGTTATTAAATAGTTAATAACTATTTAAAAACTATTCTACCTAGTTAAAAGAAATACAAACTTGCCTGTAAAATAAAAATAAATCCTAAGCTAGCTACAATGTAACTATTAGTTATATTGTAGCTATCTTAGGGTTTATTTTATAGGTAAGTATTTATTTTTAAATAGGAATAAAGTAGTTAATGATAGTAATTTTATTTATTTATATTAGATTTAAGTTAGGGGGTGTTAGGGTTAGACTTAGGTGTAGGGGTTAATAAATGTGAAGTTGGGGACGGCAGATTATGGGTTAATAACATAATTAGGTGGCGGCGGTGTAGGGGGGGCAGATTAGGTGTTAATAAGTATAATGTAGGTGGCAGCAGTGTAGGGGGCAGCAGATTAGGGGTTAATAAGTATAATATAGGTGGCGGCGGTGTCGGGGCGGCAGATTAGGGGTTAATAAGTATAATGTAGGTGGCGGCGGTGTAGGGGGCGGCAGATTAGGGGTGTTTAGACTCAGGGTATATGTTAGGGTGTTAGGTGTAAACGTAACTTTATTCTCCCATAGGAATCAATGGGATATCGGGCAGCAGGGAACATGAGCTTTCGCTGCTTTCAGACTCCCATTGATTCCTATGGCATCCGCCGCCTCCAGGGCGGCAGATTGAAAACCAGGTACGCTGGGTCGGAATAGTGCCGAGCGAACCTGGTAGAAGTAGCAAAAGTAGTCAGATAGTGCCGAATTTGCATTCGGGAACATCTGTAATGACGTAAGCATCGATCTGTGTCGGACTAAGACAGACGGATCGTATGTTACGTCACAAAATTCTACTTTTGCCGGTCTGTAGCCTTTGATAAATAAGGAGAATCAGGCTCGCCACAAATACGCTGCGGAATTCCAGCGTATTTGCAGTTGACGGCTTGATAAATAGGGGCCATCCTGTGAAGGCTCATGCACCAGTATTTAAACACCATGCCTGCTCAGAGAGCTGGCAGTAGTGTTTATTGCTTCGCAAGACATAATTTGTGTTATACAAGTCACTGCTGACTCTCCAAGAAAATATAGTGTTTGAATACTGGTGCACGAGCAGATGATCACAGAATATCTGCGTATGCCACTGAAAAACAGTACTAAATTAAATTTTAATAGAAACACTTTTGCAAATGAATGTATATTTCAAGCTGAAATGCACCAATGCACATTTCATTTTTAACCTTTCTATCCCTTTAATGCCAGTTATAAATCCCCCCCCCCGTCTCTATATCTCTCTCTCTCTTACTTTCTCTCTATTTCAAGCAAACAAAAAATAAAATATTTTCAGGACATTTGCCAGTTTAAATTTGTCATAGAATGAGACTTATATAAGAGTATAAAAGTAGACTTGTACTTGTGTCCTGTGCAATTATAACATAATTATAGCATAATCGAACAAAAGATCTCTCAGTAATTTCCTACTTCTGGCACATCAAGGTAAGCCAGATATAATACAGATATAAGTAGTTCAAACTAACATTTGGAGAAATGCATAATTATTTCCATCCATGGGACAAAATAGCAAGAGGTTTGATACAGGTCATCAAATGAACTGACTTGTATCTTTCTTGTTACAAATGACTGCACTTGCCCATGACTGCTTAAAGTAAATGTAAACTTTAATGAAAAAAAGGCCAGTATCAAATAATAATCTTAAAAACACAGGCACTTTAATTTATTAAAGTTTACAAAGATGCTTATTTTTTAAAATACTTACCTTCGGGTTATGGTAAACATAACGCCAATACTCTGCCCACAGCTCCTGCTTTCATTAGTAGATCGATGACAAGACTGACTTCCTCCAATTGTTGTGTGCCCCCTTTGGCGTCCAGCTCGTGGGGCAACGCAATTATTGGAGGAACCCGGATGCGCCATCGATCTGTTAAAGAAAGCAGTTTACATTCACTTTAAAAGTTGATAGAAGGAACATCTTCCAGGTCTGTAAAAATGGAAGCCCATAAATTTACATATGAAAGCCAATAATACAGGTGCTAAACTGTAGCAAAGTATTGTGCAAAACCTACAGCCAATAATACTTGGATAAGATGCTGATGGAACATTTTTAATAGGGAAGATAATAGGGAAGATAAATCATCCTGTTTAAATTGAAATGGCCAGTTTACAATATCTACTCCTAATTTATCTTTTTTACATCATGTATGTTTTACATAGCAGGTCTATAGACCCCTCAAGTATATACATATATTTATATTAAAACTTAATTATAAATGTATTTACAATTAATAACATGGTTACATATAACCATTTAAGATGTTACTGTTTAAACCAAGTTATTACCTTGTTTTTACTGCTATCAAACTCCCACTCAGCGTGTAATGCAGTAAAGGCATTCTCTTTCAGTGCTGTTTACAGGAAAAACAGATTTATAGACTATAGGTTACTGACAACAAAAGCACTTTGAAAGTGTTGCAAGAAATTACCAGTTCTATTTAAGATGATTCCACTTTGGCAAAGCTTTATATTGTATTTCATCTGTTGCCATGTATATTTGTTTTATATTTAAATGATACTAAAAGCACAGGTGCCAGATAAGCCTCTAAATGCGCTTCAATTCAGTTCTAAATGCAAGCAGTAAAGTGCAGCAAAGGGATCTTCCTAATGATTCTATATCCCATTGAAACGAACCCATAAAATTGTAGATGTGTCATTTCTACATCTTTCCGGCTGGTGTTCTGAAGAATGCGCCGGCTATAGCCAATGGGCTTAGGTATTAAAAACCATTAACAGGGTAACAAATGATTCAAAAGCCTGTAAATAAATAATATTTGCGTCTTGAATACAACATAAATTAGATATTGATTTTTATTTTTTTTTGCTAAAGGATTAGATGCACACAATAGTATCTCTTTACACTATAAATCATGGTTATTCCATGGTTGTGATTAGTCAGTCAGAACTAAATCTTAAAAAAAAAATCTTATTGTTTTTATTTATAAATAATGTTATTTTTTCTGCATTAAATAAGCTATTAAAAGGAAAAACTAACAATCACGTTTAAAGGGACATGAAACCCAATTTTTTTTCTTTCAGGATTCAGATAGAGAATACAGTTTTAAAAAAAGTTTCCAACTTCTATTATCAAATTTGCATCATTCTCATGTTATTCTTTGTTGAAGAGATACCAAGATAGGTAGTGTGCACATGCCTGGACATTGCTGAACATTGTTGCCAAACTGCTGCAGACACGTGCACGCTCCTGAAATTACCTTCCTGCTTTTCAACAAATGACAACAAGAAAACGAAGACAATTTGATAATAGTGGTACATTTGGAAAGTTGTTTAAAATTGTATGTTCTTTCTGAAGCATGAAACAAAAAAATTGGGTTTATGTCCCTTTAACTGCTTAGGTATTGGAAAATATAAAAATGAATTTTGAATGAATTGTTTTGCAATAGCAATCTCTAACTATCCACTTTTTATTTTCAAATTAGTGTAAAATCTACTGAATTGATTGACTTAAAGGGGGTAGTTATCAAGCCGTCTACTTTACCTGCCTTCGCCGGTTCAATATGCCCGCCTAAGCTCGCCTACCATCGCCGCCGCAGACCTTCAAAATTTCGCCTAAGTTATCAAAAAAGCTGTGAAAAAGCCGTGCCCCAAGTATGGGGCGATGAGCAGCGGCACAATACCAAAAGCAAAAATGAGAGGATCAGTTACAAAAACAAAGTAGATGATGCAAAGAAACTTTTTTCCTTCATGCACCGCAGCAACTTAAACTGCAGTGTACCCAGAGCAAGTGTACATTTCAATCTTTATGTAGTAGAGATAATCAGAAAGATACAGTCTCACCTCTGCTGTCTTCCACCCGGGGAGCTTTTAACCCCTAATCTGCCCCCCTACACCGTCGCCACCTATAATAAATTTATTAACCCCTATCCTGCCCCCCCCCTACACCGCCGCCACTGTAATAAAATTATTAACCCCTAAACCTAAGTCTAACACTAACCCTAACACCCCCCTAACTTAAATATTAATTAGATAAATCTAAATAATATTTCTCTTATTAACTAAAGTATTCCGATTTAAAACTAAATACTTACCTTATAACTAATAATTATATTGTAGCTATCTTAGGATTTATTTTTATTTTACAGGCATCTTTCAATTTATTTTAACTAGGTACAATAGCTATTAAATAGTTATGAACTATTTAATAGCTACCTAGTTAAAATAAAGAGACATTTACCTGTAAAATAAAAACTAACCTAAGTTACAATTACACCTACACTATACTTAAATAAATTATTCCTATTTAAAACTAAATACTTACCTGTAAAATAAATATAAACCCTAAGATAGCTACAATATAATTAATAATTACATTGTAGCTATCTTAGGGTTTATATTTATTTTACAGGTAACTTTGTATTTATTTTAGCTAGTTAGAATAGTTATTAAATAGTTATTAACTATTTAATAACTACCTAGCTGAAAGAAATACAAAATTACCGGTAAAATAAATCCTAACCTAAGTTACAATTAAACCTAACACTACACTATCATTAAATTAGTTAAATAAATTAGCTACAAATAACTACAATTAAATACAATTAAATAAACTAACTAAAGTACAAAAAATAAAAAAGCTAAGTTACAAAAAATAAAAAAAATAAGTTACAAACATGTAAAAAATATTACAACAATTTGAAGCTACTTACACCTAATCTAACCCCCCTAATAAAATAACAAAGCCCCCCAAATAAAAAAAATGCCCTACCCTATTCTAAATTAAAAAGTTACCAGCTCTTTTACCTTACCAGCCCTTAAAAGGGCCTTTTGCGGGGCATGCCCCAAAGAATTCTGCTCTTTTGCCTGTTGCGGCGGGGTCTAGGAGCGGCGGTTTAGGGGTTAATCAGTTTATTAGAGTGGCGGTGGGCTCCGGAGCGGCGGTTTAGGGGGTAATACATTTATTTAGTTACGGCGGTGTAGGGGGGTAGATTAGGGGTGTTTAGACTCGGGGTACATGTTAGGGTGTTAGGTGTAGACAGCTCCTATAGGAATCAATGGGATGTCGGGCAACAGCAAACATAAACTTTCGCTATGGTCAGACTCCCATTGATTCCTATGGGATCCCGCCGCCTCCCAGGGCGGCGGTTTGAAAACCAGGTACGCTGGACAGGAAAAGTGCCGAGCGTACCTGCTAGTTTTTTGATAAAAGTAGTCAGATTGTGTGCGGAACATCTGGAGTGATGTAAGAATCGATCTGTGTCGGACTGAGTCTGGCGGATCGAAGCTTACGTCACTAAATTCTACTTTTGCCGGTATCTAGGGCTTGATAACTAAGGCGAATCAGCCTCGCCACAAATACGTTGCGGAATTCCAGCGTATTTGAGATTGACGGCTTGATAACTAGGGGCCAAATGTTAGGATTTTTAGTGCTGGCTACACCCTATTTCAGACAGATTTGCTATTAGAATCTAGAGCTGTAAGCATTTGAAGTTTAAACCTTATGGACATTCTCTACGAACATGAATATTTAATGTATTTTTTTATTATATAATATATATAATAATAAAATTGTGGCATCTCACATAACGATACACAACTTATGATTTGTGGGTTATTGATTAATCAGAGCATACGCACAATGTCAATGATACTAAGATGACAACATTTTTAGTGGATTGTTCCTTAAGTAAAAAGAATGCACTTTTTTATTATATATAAATATAAATATATATTACTTCTGTAATAATTATTAATCAGCAATAAGAGTGGAATCCAGCACCCAATTAACCAGGAGAGCCACCGAGAGCTACTACCTTACTCTCATAATATAGTAGAAAAAAAAAAATATAGTAGAAAAAAACAAGGGAAGGTCTCCAATGATGCAAAATTATTATTATTCTTTATTCCATTCGAATGTCCAGGACAGGATAAAAAAAAGACACAACATTTCGGGGACAATGCTACTTAATCATGTGACTAAATTGCATACAGAACACACCTGTTTATATAGGCATCTACCTGGGATTAACCCTTAGTCAATTGCACATTCATCTCATAAAATAAAGGTAGCGTCACCTACTGGACAAAGGTGACTATACATAAAAAACAGCTATGAAGCCTCACAGATTACAATGACATATCTAAACAATATAAAATACCAACCCACCTTATATTACAGAAAAAAGAGGGGGAACAGAAAAATGACAACGTGCCAACATCAATATATCTATTTTTCATTTCTTCAGAAATTAATTGACAGCACCTAAGCAAAAGGGAAAAAGGGATACAGATTAAATCTTTAATACATGTTAACTGTTATAATGTGTCAGCAAAAATTATGCTAACAAATATTATTCAATACACAGACCAACTGATTTCTCTATCATACCTTCAGTTCCAGAGTATCCAACTGGAAGATCCAATAGGTCTCACGTTGTTTAAGCAGCAAATCCCTATTGTCACCCCCTCCTGGGAGTCCTCACTTGTTTAATAATCTGGAACCGAAGTTGGTTGATTTGATGCCCAGCTGCCAAAAAATGATGAGCAACGGGTACTGTAAGCACTTTACATCTTATGTTGCTTTTGTGTTCCGTGATGCAATCACGGATACGTCTAGAGGACTCGTCCACATAAACACGCCCACAAGGACATTTAATCATGTATGCAACGTAATTGGTGTTACAAGTAAAATGATCTCTATACAAATATTTGTGTCCTGTGTAGGGGTGTAAGAAATATGGACTTTTAATGATGGAACTGCAATTGATGCAACCCAAACATGGAAAACACCCCACATTTTTTTTGTGATAAATTGTTTTTTTCCAGATCCAATGTCTGCTTTAATCAATGCATCTGTAATGCTCGTGGGATACTCCTCTATGAGACCGAACTCGGCCAGTAGTCTTGTTATCCCGGCGTCGAGCCGTAATGATAGGGAATATCCCAGAGCAGAGAAAGTTAGTAAGATGAGGAAGCCGGCACTCACCACAGGCAGGATAGTCCACAGCGGCAACTGCAGAGCAGTCCAAGGACAAACCACAAGAATGGTCAGGCAGGCAGGGTTTGGCAACAGCAAAGCAGTCCAAGGGCACACCCCTAGAATGGTCAGGCAGGCAGGATTTGGCAACAGTAAAGCAGTCCATGGGCACACCACTAGAATTGTCAGGCAGGCAGGCTTTGGCAACAGTAAAGCAGTCCAAGGGCACACCACTAGAATAGTCAGGCAGGCAGGATTTGGCAACAGTAAAGCAGCCCAACAATATAGGGGTTAACAGGCAGAGTAGACAGGCAAGCAGAGCTCAGAAGCAGTAAATCAATCCAGCAAGTTAGGGGTTAACAGGCAGAGTAGTCTAGCAAGCAGAGTTCAGCAACAAAAAAAGGCAATCAGAGAATAAACGATCTATCACACCCAGGAGCACACAAGGTAACACCTATACTTGGGCAGTGATAGATCGATAAGATGGCATTTAAATAGGCGCAGGATTCGTGTCGAGGCGTCAGGACCAGAATGAGAGAGAGAGGAGCGTGCAGCATTGACGTCAGTGTCGCACGCCTCCGGACCTGACACAGCCCCTAGCAACGAGCAGGGAAGGAGACGCCGTGCCCCTAGCAACTGCAAGAGCTGTGCTGCGTGACAGCATTACGCAGACTTCTGCTGTGTTTATAAGCAGGCATAGGAAAATTGCAAAACTCCTCAATGTCTGGGTTGCACCCATTCAGTATCCCCCAGTGCTTACAAATAATTTTAGAGATAGCTGGACTCTGTCTAGAAAATTCTGACACAAATGTTATTCTTTTATTACCCTTCTTAGAGGTTTTTTGTCTCAACAATTTATCGCTCTGAATAGGTAATATTACCTTCTCAATTAGAGTTCTAGGGTATCCTCTCTCAAGATTTTTTTTACCTATCTCAGTTAATCTAATTGGAACCTGTAAATCCTCAGCTACAATACGTTTGACCCCCTAAAATAAAAATTTCACACTTACAAGATAGCAGTGTAAAACAAGCCCTCATATATATGACAGCCGTAGTCCGTTAGTCTTTAGGTTTGTCTTAGCCTGCATGTCTTGGATCCCTTCACTGTATGTTTCACTGCTGTAGCTGTTTGCTTTCTTTCAGCAGCACTTTCTGTTGTTTACCGCTGGCGGTTTCATAAAACCGGGGGTTCTGACTTCAGCTGGCTTTGGTCACTTCGGCAGATTCACCGGCTGTCCCTTAGTTACCCAACGCGTTTCCTTTGCATTTGTGCAAACTTTCTTCAGGGGTATTGAATTGCTGATACTCCTTTCCATTAAGCCTGATCTTAAAAATCCTCTTGACCGGAAATAATCACCGGCACCTGCACAGGTGTATACTCCTGCTGGGTCCTAATGCCCTATCTTAAACATTTAATACCTTGTATATTACCAGAATGTATACACACAATTGCTTAACCTAATATCAATATACATATAACAAAAGAGAATTTTTTTTTTTTTTTTTTTTTCATAAATCTATTGCACAAACATTAAAACACTATTAAAAGGTTTAGAATATTTGAAATTTTTAAATATGAACTTCATAGCGGACACAAGTGCTAAGCAACTTAATATTTTCCTTAGCAAATTTAAAATATATTCTGTAAAATCCTAATAACTAAATTATCTCTTGCTAAATGTTCTTAAGCCCCCTTGGTTTCTAATTTTAACACATTCCTCCCCAGATCTGATTAATTACATATTTTGTATAGCAACCTTTCCTATGTAAAAGCTGCTAAATCTAAATCAATATTTAATCCGATTGGATAGAGACTTTTTAGCTCTGTTATCCAGAAAGTCTCACACCTCCTCAGTTGCATGAGACGATTTGTGCCCCCTAATTTATGTGGGATCCAATCTATTACCTTTATTTTTAGGTTATCTGGGTTACTCGAATGGAATTCTTGAAAATGATCTACAACACTATGCTTCACAATTCCCTTTATGATATTATTTGTATGTTCCCAAAATCTCCTTTTTACCTTTCTTTTTGTTCTCCCCAAATAAATTTTATTGCATGAACAGATCAATTGATAAACCACATGGGTTGATTCGCAAGTGCATCTATATTTCATATTAAAACTTGCATCACCCGGCAATAACAATGTGTTGAATAGGTTGGTTTCCGGTGGGAGGAGCTGTGCAGTGTGAACACGCTGTGTCGGCGTTGAGAGCCGAAGTCTGATCAGCTCCATACCACGCTCTCCTGGCGTCTTATCTCCCGCTGTTGGTGCGGGACAGCATCCTAGGGAGCCGGGCAAATGCTATTCAAGCCCAGACGGGAAACCCACAAGAGACTTAATTTTGGCTTCTTTGTCAAAGCCGCAACTTCGTTACTCTGTTAAGTACCGGCAATCAGAGTACTGTGCCCAGTGATTTGCACCTGCTTCCTGTCCACCGCTGTATGTACAGCATGTCTTTACCGTGATGGGACAGTTTGTTTCACTTTGGCCATACACCAGTTTTTTTGCGGGGGATGATAGCTGCCAGTGAAAAGATTACCTGTACGGGATAAATCCTGAGGATCACTTGTGCCCGTTGTGGGGTAGCAATTCCCCTAGGACACCCACGGAACATTAATTCCCCTGGGAGCTTTGAAAGTAACCTTAATAAAGGTATCAGTGGTCTAGTGCTCAGGGATATAACAGCTGAAGACTCTCGGCCAATTGGAAAGTGGTCCACTGTGCGAGCCTCCCTACCCACCCAATAGGAAACGAAGGTGTGCCAGGAAGTAGAACGACACCTATTATTCCCATACGGAGCTTCACAGGCTCGTTAAACCACCCGGGATACTGTATTGCTTGAAGAGGGGAGCAGAGTGCTGGGTGAAAGTTATAAGGAGAGCCCCAGAGTACTCCCCTGAGGACTGATCGAAACAGTTTTGGGCGATATATACGTGAGTGACAAACGCCTGTTTCATATCCATTTGCTGAAATCTTTATCTGTGTACATATCCTGCTATTGAGGTGGGTGGAGGCTTAGTAATACATCGTTATGAGGATTCCCCACTGCCTAGATTCTGCCAAGACTGGTTCCTAGAACTACTTAAAAAGGGGAAGAAAGGAGTAACTGCATATATCTTTATCCCTTGGGAACAATACACTGGACGCTATTGAGAAGGCCAGAGTGCTCTACTTACGCTTAAAATTTTCTTTTTTTTTCTTTTTCTTTGGACGCTACCCAGTAGAAGAGGAGAAATGTTTTTGTGATCGTGTGACCTTTTTATTAACCCCCTTCATTTTTCCTCTGTTATTTGCTTATAACTATAATATTGGTACTATAATATAACAATATTTGTGCTTAAAGGAAATGGTATAAGTACTTTACAGTGTTTAGTAGAAATAAGGGCAAGGATGTGGGTGCTCTTAGTTTATTACTGGATCTAGGCAATCTCTATTTTTGCAGAGCGCTTTATTATTTTTGATTATAAACCTAGGTACTATATGGCCTAGATTATGCTAACGCAATAGCTAATCCATCTAAGTGGTCTCTACATATGCAATGTTAATGGCTTTTGAATTTTATGTCTAAGAAGATCTTAATAACTTAATATTCCTTTGATACCTCTCATAATTCTTATTTAATTATGCAGAATTTGCTTGTTAATTGACTACCACGATAAAGAAAGAGAAAAAGCCTTCCTTACTTAGGATAATTCCATTGTAAATTCTGTAGATTACCTTTAAGGAACTATAATATCTGTATTTTTTCCTTACAAAATATAATTGGGGAGATTTCCCTTATTATATGTTCCTGTTCTCTGGTTATCTATCTAACTGATATTAGGCTCTGGAAAAACTCTTTTCTGTCCTAGAGACCACAGGCTCTATTCACTACTATTTAATTTTTCTTTTTTTTTTTTTTTTTTGCCACTAAGAACACTTTATCAATACACACACGAGGCACATAGTGGAAGGCTAGTGTCAAAGCATACACACATAAATAAATAAATAAGATTGGGTGAGGAGGCTTTATTATACACACATTTTCTTTTTTACACGTATTTGGGTTGTATTTTTTGCACGTTCACTCTGCAGGCAGCTGCCTGACATTGTACACAGATTAGGGGTGGTTTTCTTTTTTCACTCATATTTTGGATGGAAAGATTTATCACGCAGGGGAAGTCTAGTTCTCCCATAATGCCTGTGAAAACGAAAGACAAAAAGAGTAAAACAGTTGATATTAGTTTAGATAGTACAATGGAGTCCAGTAGGTCCCCATTCGATTCACAAGCTCTTATAACTAAAATATCAGAAGTGTTTTCACCACAATTTGAAGATATTAAAAAAGAGTTGGGTTCAATTGCTACCGAAATAGGCTCACTGTCTGCTGAGGTAAGACAGTTCTCAGCTGCGATTGACAGAAGCAGAGACTAGGATCTCTGATATAGAAGACCAGACAAATATTCAGGCTGATACCCTACGAAAACAAGAATCCAAAATTAAAAATATGCAGTTGCGCCTGGAGGATCTAGAGGATCGCTCCAGGCGCAATAATATTAGATTAGTAGGACTTCCAGAACAGTCAGAATTCGAGGATTTAATAAAATTCACATCCACTACATTACCCCTTTCTCTTGGTATGCCATCTCACTTGTTACCACTCACAATTGAGCGTGCGCATAGATTGGGTCCCAAGAAGTCCTCTCTGGATGGAGTTGTAAAAAATAGAGTCCTGCCTATTTAAACTTCTTAAATTTCAAGATAAAGTTGACCTATTAAAAATATTCAAAAAATCTGACCCCCCAGTATTCGGAGGCAGCAGGATATTATTATTTCAGGACTTTTCTTTTGAAACTTCATCTAAGAGAAGACAGATGGCCCCCCCACTGTACACAATTAATAAATAAAGGGCTAAAGGCTCATATGGTTTATCCTGCAGAATTATAGTTGAGGATCATCTGGTACCAGACATATATTTGATGAGGTTACAGAAGTTAAAAAATTTATTGAGAGCAGCTAATCCAGGGAATTTCATTAGTTAGAGTCTATGGTCTTTTTTTCCTTTAATGTTGCTGGAAACTAACTATTTAATGCGATGCAAGGATAGCGAAGTTGTCTTTTTTGTTTTATACTATTTTAGGGTTGAGTCATGTGTTGTTTTTTTTTTTTTTTTCTCCCCTCTCTCCTCTCTCTCTTTTTCTCTCTCCTTTCCCGCATCTTTTTTCTCTCCGCTGCTTCCCCTCTGCCTTATGCACGCCCCCCAGCTCGCCCCAAATTAAATGTTCTCCTCATAAATTAGTTATTGAATTCCAAGCTAGATTGTGGAAGGAATTAAAGTATTATCCTGGAATATAGGAGGAATATCCTCTCCAATTAAACGTAAATTGGTTATTAAGACCCTAGCAAGATATAATCCAGATGTTGTTCTCCTTCAGGAGACACACCTTAATGAGCATGGAAGCGGCTAAATTGAAGATAAAATGGGTAGGGGAAGTAGTCTCTACGACTGGCCCATCTAGAAAATGCGGGGTCGCTATTCTTTCCATTAAAGACTGGAATATAGGATAGAGAAGATAGAAATAGATCCAGCTGCAAGGTATATACTTATCCATGTTTTTATAAAAAATATTAAATTTATCTTTTGCAATATATATGCTCCAAATCAGTTTTCTAAAGAATTTGGGGAGAAATAAAAATTAAATTATTTCCTCTTATTACAGAAATTTAATTTTAGGGGGTGATTTCAATGCCATCTTTGTGTCCTGTGTTAGACAGATTGTCCAATAAAAATAGATTACTATATGCAAAAAATGCAAAATACTTATCACAATTCTGTGCCAGGTTAAAAACTAGTAGATATTTGGCGTCTAAAAAATCCAGAATAAACAAGTATTCTCTTGTGAGTCCAAAGCACATGGCACCTTCTCGAGAATTGACTTATTTTTAATTGCGGAGAATCTGTCTATTCAGAAGTTGGAGGCTGGGATTGGAGATATTATTATCTCAGATCATGCTATTATTTCTTTGACTTTTTTTACTAGGCTAAAACAACGGATTCACAATACCCAGTTTCTATTTTCCTCGATACCTGTACACTAATCCGAAATTTGTTATTTCTTGAGATCACGGTGGGCAGCATATTATTCTGACAATGTGAGTTATTCTAATAAACCGGAAATTTTCTGGGAAGCGTTTAAAGCAGTAATGCGGGCAGAAATACAAACATATCTCAGTATAGCAAAAAAAAAGAGTAAGGCATGGAAATCCAAATCATGAATAAAGTCAAGAATTCATATAGTAAATACTGTCTAAGCCGAACTTCGGCAAATTGGAAAAGATACCAAGATAATAGGAAGGAAAGAGATTTGTTTTTAAAACAAAAACTTTTAGAAGAAGAAGCGAAAATTAATCTCCAATTTAAAGGAACCCACGGATCCTCTGCTAAATATTTGGCTAGACTTATTAAGGTTAGAAAAAAGAAAAATCTTATCTCAGCGATTCAAACTGAAAAGGGTAGACATATGGAGGTCGATCCTGATATAAAGCGTCGCCCGCAAAAGCCGGCGACGCCAATATTTGCGCGGATTTGGTATCACATATACGGCGTAACCTAGAAGTTACGCGCGTATATTTCTGCGTCGCCCGCCAGTTTTTTGGGCCATAGGCAGGTATACCAAACCCGCGCAGTTTGGTATCCAATATGCAGCGTAAGGACTTACCGTGGCGAAAATGGAGCAAACTTACTCCATTTTCACCTCGCCACAAAAAGCAGCCGTAAGAAGCCTTACGCTGACTATTGGAGCCCCCGTAACTCCCTAAACTAACTAGAAAATAAACCTAACACCTAACGCATGCGCAATGTCTCTCTCCCTGTCAACCGCGATCTGCTAAAATAAACCTAACACCTAACGCAGTATGCGCAATGTTTATCTACCTGTCAACCGCGATCCCCCCCCACCCCGAAATCCCTAATAAAGTTATTACCCCCTAAACCGCCGCTCCCGGACCCCGCCTCCATCTACCTAAACTAACCCCCTACTGTGAGCCTCTAAAACCCGCCGCCATCTACCTTATCTATCCCCTAATCTGACCCCTTACACCGCCGCTCACCTATATAAAAATGATTAACCCCTAATGTAAGCCCCTTACACCAGCCGCCATCTCTATTAAAATGATTACCCCTAATTTAAATCTACCTATCCCCGCCGCCAGCTATATTATCTATATTAACCCTAAGTATATTATAGTTAATATAGGTATTACATTATATATATTAACTATATTAACCCTAATTATATTGGGTTAATATAGTTAATATAGTTACTATAGTATTTATATTAACTATATTAACTCTATCTACCCCTAACTAAATTTATATTAAATTAATCTAATTCATTTATAAACTAAAATGTTCCTATTTAAATCTAAATACATACCTATAAAATAAACCCTAACATAGCTACAATGTAATTATTAATTATATTGTAGCTATCTTAGGGTTTAATATTTATTTTACAGGTAAATTGTTAATTATTTTAACTAGGTATAATAGATATTAAATAGTTATTAACTATTTAATATCTACCTAGTTAAAATAATTACCCAATTACCTGTAAAATAAATCCTAACCTAAGTTACAAATACACCTACACTATCAATAAATTTAATAAACTACTAACATCTATCTAAAAATACAATTAAATTAACTAAACTAAATTACAAAAAAAAACAAACACTAAATACAAAAAATAAAAAAAAGATTACAAGATATTTAAGCTAATTACACCTATTCTAAGCCCCCTAATAAAATAATAAACCCCCAAAATAAAAAAAATTCCCTGCCCTATTCTAAATTCAACAAATTTCAAAGCTCTTTACCTTACCAGCCCTTAAAAGGGCCTTTTGTGGGGCATGCCCCAAAGAATTCAGCTCTTTTGCATACAAGAAATACAATACCCCCCCCCCATTACAACCCCACCACCCACATACCCCTATTCTAAACCCACCCAAACCCCCCTTAAAAAGCCTAACACTACCCCCCTGAAGATCTCCCTACCTTGTCTTCACCCACACCGGGCGAACTCCTGATCCGATCCGGGCGATGTCTTCCTCCAAGCGGCAAAGAAGAATTCTTCTCCGGCGACGTCTTCCTCCAAGCGGCAGCAAAGTCTTCATTCTTCCGGCGGCATCTTCAATCTTCTTTCTTTGCTCCGCCGCCGCGGAGCATCCATCCGGCCGACTGCTGAACTTGAATGATGTACCTTTAAATGACGTCATCCAAGATGGCGTCCGCCGAATTCCGATTGGCTGATAGGATTCTATCAGCCAATCGGAATTAAGTTAAAAAAATCTGATTGGCTGATTGAATCAGCCAATCAGATTCAAGTTCAATCCGATCAGCCAATAGAATGCGAGCTCAATCTGATTGGCTGATTGGATCAGCCAATCGGAATGATCTGAATCAGATTGGCTGATTCAATCAGCCAATCAGATTTTTTTAACTTAATTCCGATTGGCTGATAGAATCCTATCAGCCAATCGGAATTCGGCGGACGCCATCTTGGATGACGTCATTTAAAGGTTCATCATTCCAAGTTCAGCAGTCGGCCGGGATGGATGCTCCGCGGCGGCGGAAGCGAAGAAGAAGATTGAAGATGCCGCCGGAAGAATGAAGACTTTGCTGCCGCTTGGAGGAAGACGTCGACGGAGGAAGAATTCTTCTTTGCCGCTTGGAGGAAGACATCGCCCGGATCGGATCAGGAGTTCGGCCCTGGTTGTGGTGAAGACAAGGTTAGGGAGATCTTCAGGGGGGTAGTGTTAGGCTTTTTTAAGGGGGGTTTGGGTGGGTTTAGAATAGGGGTATGTGGGTGGTGGGTTGTAATGGGGGGGGGGTATGGTATTTCTTGTATGCAAAAGAGCTGAATTCTTTGGGGCATGCCCACAAAAGGCCTTTTAAGGGCTGGTAAGGTAAAGAGCTTTGAAATTTGTTGAATTTAGAATAGGGCAGGGAATTTTTTTTATCTTGGGGGTTTATTATTTTATTAGGGGGCTTAGATAGGTGTAATTAGCTTAAATATCTTGTAATCCTTTTTTTTATTTTTTGTAATTTAGTGTTTGTTTTTTTTTGTAATTTAGTTTAGTTAATTTAATTGTATTTTTTAGATAGATGTTAGTAGTTTATTAAATTTATTGATAGTGTAGGGTGTATTTGTAACTTAGGTTAGGAATTTATTTTACAGGTAATTGGGTAATTATTTTAACTAGGTAGATATTAAATAGTTAATAACTATTTAATATCGATTATACCTAGTTAAAATAATTAACAATTTACCTGTAAAATAAATATTAACCCTAACATAGCTACAATGTAATTATTAATTATATTGTAGCTATCTTAGGGTTTATTTTATAGGTAAGTATTTAGATTTAAATAGGAACATTTTAGTTTATAAATGAATTAGATTAATTTAAATAAATTTAGTTAGGGTTAGATAGGAGTTAATATAGTTAATATAAATACTATAGTAACTATATTAACTATATTAACCCTAATATAATTAGGGTTAATATAGTTAATATATATAATGTAAAACCTATATTAACTATAATATACTTAGGGTTAATATAGATAATATAGCTGGCGGCGGGGGGTAGGTAGATTAAATTAGGGGTTAATCATTTTAATAGAGATGGCGGCGGTGTAGGGGCATACATTAGGGGTTAATCATTTTAATATAGATGGCGGCGGTGTTAGGGGCTCACTTTAGGGGGTTATAGATATAATATAGCTGGCGGCGGGGTACGGGAGCGGCGGGTTTAGGGGTTAATAATTTTTATTAGGTTGCGGCGGGGTAAAGGAGCGGCGGTTTTAGGGGTTAATAGCATTTTTATTGTTAGGCCTAGTGAGGGGGGATAGCGGAATAGACGGTTAGACAGTGCGGGCTATGTTAGGGAGGCGTGTTAGACAGTGCGGGCTATGTTAGGGAGGCGTGTTAGACAGTGCGGGCTATGTTAGGGAGGCGTGTTAGACAGTGCGGGCTATGTTAGGGAGGCGTTGTTAGACAGTGCGGGCTATGTTAGGGAGGCGTGTTAGACAGTGCGGGCTATGTTAGGGAGGCGTGTGTTAGACAGTGCGGGCTATGTTAGGGAGGCGTGTTAGACAGTGCGGGCTATGTTAGGGAGGCGTGTTAGACAGTGCGGGCTATGTTAGGGAGGCGTGTTAGACAGTGCGGGTGTTTTAAACTTTAGTCAGGTTTTATAGGCGCCGGCAGATTCTAACGTGGCGCAAGTCACTGGCGACGCCAGAAAATTTGTACTTACGCAGATTTCTGGACATCGCTGGTTTGTCAGACTTACGGCACGTTAGCATCGGACGGCGACCTATATGGGATGGCTCGAGTTGCGAGCTGAAACTGCAGGCGACGCCGGTTCCCTCGCTTGCGCCGCAAACTGCGATCGATATCGGATCGCGCCCTTGGAGACTAATGGAATCATGGAGGCATTTTTTGATTTTATCAACATGCTATACTCTGGAGTTAAAATAGATAATGTCAATCAAGATCTTTTTTGGTCCATGATAAAGACACCTCAATTAAGTAGCGAGGACCTAATATTAATTAATGCTCCAATATCTATTGATGAATAAAAAGAGCCATAGATCACCTGAAGATGAATTAAGCTCCTGGACCAGACGGGTTTACCGCAGAGTTTTATAAATGTATTGGCGAGGTTCTTCTGCCCACCTTAGAAAAGTTATTCAACTACTATTATAGGTCGGATAATGTGATTTCTAGCTACTTTTCTGCAGCTAATATTTCTCTCATCTTGAAGAAAGGTAAAATCCCGAAAATATGGCCTCTTATAGGCCAATCTCGGTCTTGAATACAGATTATAAAGATCTTAATGGCCATTATTTCTTTAAGACTATCTGCTTGTCTAGTTAAAATTATCCATCCAGACCAGGACTGGATTTATGGTAGCTAGGAAATCCAGTAAAAAATACTCATAAATTGATTAACTTCCTAGATTATGCTTGGAACGTGGATAGGGAAAAGAAGAAGCCCTCATGGCAAGAGACTGCCATACTCTCCCTGGACGCGGTTAAAGCCTTTGACATCGATAGTATGGGAATATCTATTCAGAACGATGGATCAATTTGGCTTAAAAGGGGAATTTGTCAAGTTTATTGGTAGACTATATCATAATCCGATCTCCTTCTTGCTTATTAATGGCTCTTTATCTCCTAAAATAACATTACAGAGAGGCACCAGGCAAGGGTGTCCTTTATCTCCTCTTCTTTTTAATATCGCGCTGGAGCCCTCTTGCGATTCGATTCAGAGATGTTTTGGACGGATTCCCCATTTGGCGCACACCGTCTTAAAACGCTGCCTCTATGCAGATGACGTGTTGCTTTTTTCTTACCAATATCCAGCAGTCTATCCCTTATGATTATACACGTGTTAGAAACTTTCAGTTCCTTCTCAGGTTATAAGATTAACCTAGAAAAGAGTGAATTAATGTGTATCAACAACTCTCAGTTAGCAGGCATTGATATCCATTTAAAATGGTTGATGTTATTAAATATTTAGGCTTAATTCTACATAAAACCCCTAAATTTTGGTATAAAGCTAATTCGAGCCTCTGTTTCAAAAAATTGGATCTGATTTATATCTATGGGCGCTTTTCCATTGTCTATCACAGCCAGAGTAAATCTGATAAAGTCAATTATTTTTCCCGCGTTTATTATACCCTCTCCAGAATCTGCCTTTAATTTATATTAAATAAAGATTTAAAGCTTTTTAATGCTCTAATCCTCCAAATTTATTTGGAATAATAAAAGGCCTCGAATTGCATTGGCCAGACTAATGCACAAAATTACGGATGCGGCGGTTTGGCGCTTCCCAATCTCAAAGTATATAACCTGGTCGTGATGGTTAAACAGCTATAGATTTGGTTAGCTGGTTCTAATCTAGTCTCATCTGTAGAAATAGAAAACCACTTGATTACCCCCATTTGCGTTAAAGGCTATACTACATATCGCTGCCCAAATCTACCTCAGAATGTTAGCTGTCTCATTTCTATTAGGAAATATTGTATTGGCCTGGCAGAAGTTTTGCACAATATTAAATATAGATTTATTCGTTTCTGAATGGCCTCCCTATTATAAATAATCCAAAATTTTTGCCAGGTCTCTATCAAAAAGCTTTTAAAGTTTGGTCCCGATAAAGGTCTACATTATGTAAAACAGTTATTTGATGAGAATGATCAACTTTTAGAAGCAGATACTATTTTTAATAAATATGATCTAGCCAGATCCAATCTATTCGCCTACTTTCAAATTCGCCATTTTGTCCTATCACAAAGCTGGTCCTCTTTCTTCTCTTTTCTGACTGGACGGATAATTAAGCTTTCTTATACAAAAATTTGTGGGAGGTAATTCTTCTATATCCTTGATGTATGATATCATGTTGAATAAACAGAGGTCTACTATTCAAGGACACTATCTGTAAATCTTGGTATCGCTAATTCCCTTGATAAACCCTGATAAGATCACTCAGAGTTTTGACTCTCTACATAAGTGCAAAGTACCGGTCTCTTGGAAGGAATCTCACATGAAGTCCTGGTTAATAATTTTTATCTTTCCCCGTGGAAAGTTCTAGAATCTTTCCGTCTTCGGTCAATCTATGTCCTCGTTGTTCATATGATAGAGCTGATGCACTCCACATGTTCTGGACATGCCCTATGGTAAGACAACTGTGGCTAAAGATTATCTCTATGGTTTAAACAAATTATATTAACATATCATGTGCTTTAATCTGCGGAGGATATTATCTTTCTATGCCCTCCACAGGAGGCTCTTAATGTGAAATACTATAAATAGCCTAAATACTATTATTCTTGCGGTTAGTTATTGTTATACTTAAAAATTGGAAAGCTAGGCGGATACCATGGATTAGCTATGGTCTTCAGATTCACTACAGATCAAATTGTCTTTGAATCATTTCATCTTCATGATGTATCTGAGAAAAGGATCAAGAAGTTTTTCTGGAAATGGACGCCAGTTATTTTATCTTATCCACATCCCTTTGCAAAAGAGGATTTTGTTTGCCCTTCCGTTCTTCACAGACCTTCGCGGAATTAACGTTATGGATATTTTTCCACATATTTGGATTGATGGTACTATGAGAGATTCCTAGTTGGTGGCACGGTGGGGGGGGCGGGATGGGGGTTGAGGCGGTGTAGAGATAGGGATTGGGAGGATGAGAAATACCGGTCTTATTGACCCTTCCCCTTTTCCCCTTTTTTTTTTTTTTTTTTGTTTTGTTTTGTCTTGTTTTGTCTTATTTTGTTCTACGTTATTATATTTATTGCTGTGTTCTGAGAAGGAAAAGTAGGAAAGTACATTAATGAAAAAAAGATTATGGTCTATGATTTAGAGACACAGGTGAAGAACACCAGAAACCACATTATGCCATGTTAGCTATTTTTGAAATGTCAGGATTTAAGCTCAGAATGATCAGCTAATAATAGCCCAGTTTTCTTGCACACTGTTGTAATAATCTTTGTGTCTCTTTTTCGTTACTTCATTTGTACATTGATACGAGAGGTTTTAAAATTTTCCATCTCTATGTATTAGAAAATAGAAAACAGGAGGTTATCTATAATTGTCTTGTTATAACTGTGATGTAACAGATTTGTTTTTTTGACAATTTGATTGTTATAATCCTTTCTTTTTTCTGTTGACTTTTATATTTAACCCTCAATAAAAAAGGAATTAAAAAAAAAAATTGCATCACCCATTGCATCTTGAAATGTATCTGATTGTAATACATGTGGGCACATATTGCAATCGTCCTTTTTACATCTATACATGCCATGTTTTTGTGATAACCAGTTAGTTTTTGATGATATTACCTGAACCTCTTTCAGTTTAGAGGGTGCCAAGAATTGTTTCAGATCTTTATTTTTCTGAATACAACCCTTGGCTTATCTCCTAGCAATGGACCCAAAATTGAATCTTGCTTTAAGATATTCCAATTTTTATTCAAAATTTTATAGATCTGATTTTTTTTTTTTTTCTTTTTTTTTTTTAAATATTTTTTATTGAGGGGCAAAAATGTCGGCAAACAATCAACAATTGAGCAATATACAGTCCACCTGCAAAGAGAAACAATAGCAAGGTATCATATCTAGTATGCAATATAGGCTGCATAAACCAAGGTTAATAATATCAATTGTACTATTGAAAGACAAAGTAGGTTGATGCCTATGATAATCGAAACCTTCTCTGCAAAATTATGAGGCCTCTCTTGGGCTCAAACCATGAAAAGAAAAAATAAACATTTGTAGAAGGCTACTAAAGTAGGAGAGATCACTAATGATCCCTTAGTATTCACCTCAGATTTTACATTTTCATGATGTTATAGCTGGTAAATAATACTATAGTAAAACAATTTTTGCGGTGTATGAATAGGAATAAAACTGTAAATTGAGTAGGTTTAAGACTGGGAGAGTTAATAGATTCAAACTTTAAACCTCAAATTGTAAGTGAAGCTGGTCATTTTGATTATGCTAAAAAAAGAGGGGTAAAGTCAGCACTGTGGGAAAATGAAAAGCTGCCAAGCAAAGAAGTAATGAAGGTTGCGGTAACCAGTTAGAGAGACCCGAGTATTTAGTCTCCTGAATTAGGAGGCATATTATGGTGGGGGGGGGAGGTGATATTATGGGGAGAAGGTGGTCATTTTAGCGTACTAAGTTATTAGTATAGTAACTTAGATAATAGATTAAGATTGCACCTAGATCAAGGAAGCCATAGATTCTGAATTAACAAAATGTGCGAAGTGCATGGGACTTATTCGGAATGTAGGACATAGGGAGGGTATAAGTGGTAATTACAGAGATGCAGGACCTGCCTGCACTAGAAGCACTATGTTAAGCTGCAAATTAAAACAATGCGTCATAGTGTATCTATAACCATACTAGCAAGTTGCAAGTTTATACTCTATATTTGTATAGATCAGGGAGAGCACTCAGTAAGATGCCCACAGAACTGAAAATGCTGTGTTTGTATGTATGTGAATAACTGATTTGCTGACTGTGGTGACCTTCATCAGGTGTGTATGGGAGCAAAGAGAAGTGTTCAGTATTAAGGGGTTACGTATACACCCAGATCAGGAATGAAAGGCCTAAATCCTAGATAAGCTGAAAACTTTACGTGTCAATATAGGGCTCAGTATGCTAGATCACTATCAAAATAAGAAGAACAGAGCTAAGAATATAAACATAAATATCTATAAGGGGACTCTATTAGGCCCAGGGAGGTGACGGTTGCGAGTCAGTATTGCTAAGAAATGTTTCTCAGATGTGGAGATCATTAGTTTTCTTCCAGGGGGTTGCTATCAAATTACTAAACAGTTTACAGCATATATTAGTTAGTATTAAGTGAGAATATTTAGCAAACTTCACGAATGTGTCTAAAAGTGTGAAAGATATAAAAATCTGGAATGAATCTCCATCAGTATGCCCAAGACATAGATATAATATGTGAGTATGATGTGACATTGAACCTGTTTTCAAAGTTTAAGGAGTACAATAGGATGACCATAGAATGGGCTGTGCTGCTGAGAGGTAAATTATATATATCTCCCTACCATAACGAGAGAATCAAATGTTTTTCCCCACTAGTATAGCAGAACTCTGCTGGCCGGGTATGGGCCCTATACCCAGCACAAGTGTGTCTTAACATTAGATAAATAGCCTATAACTAGAGGGGAAAACATAGGGCTGTGACCAGAGCACAGACTGGTTGAACCAACCAATGTAAACTGTGTACATACTGCTGCAAAACTCTGAACTGGATATATAATTATAGCTGATTATGTTATCAGTGGTGTTAAAGCAAATATTTATATGGTCATCTGTATCTGTTGTTAGTGTGAGCCTAGTAAAGCACTAATAGTGTGTGGTAGATGGTACATGAAGGAAAATGGACAGGAAGTTATAGAATACTAACATACAAAATCACATTGCTAGACTATGGTAAAAATCACATGCTAGAATATGTAAAGATTTCCCACAAGAGAAACCTCAGTCAGCAATACCTTTCATATTGAGCATATAAATTGGCAGACATGAACTGTGGCATAGCTGTTATCTGCGGGTAATATAAAGTAAAACCATCATAACATAGTAAAGACAGGCATATATATACCTCATTTTGGGTTTTTAAAGCAGCTAGAGCAATACAAAAAATATATAACAAACAACAAGCAAACTGAATTGTATAGATATAACAGGACTAAACAATCTACTGGAATTATAAACCAGGGTATCAAGGCAATGACAACCATAATGGTATAAGGTTGTAAATCAGGCTCAAAGCATGCCTGTCCTCTCGTACAGGTGCAAAGCTGGGGAGGGAACAACGCCATAACCCAGCGTTTTAACCTGCACTAATACCACAGCTTGTTTACATCTTTGAAGAACTTTGTGAGAAAGATGTTAGTGGTAGTGTCCATGTCCCTGTTAATTCAACAAATAAATGAGAGTGGTAATTAGTGATATGTAAGACATGGATGCATAAATAATTCCCCAATCAGAGTTATATTATAAGTTCCAAAACTTGAAGCAAGCTTTAGAGTATCTGGATTAATGTTTAATATAGGCATTCATCCAAGCCAGATCACGGGAATTAAGCGTGCTCTTGGGCTGGTTGCACTGGCTGTTATACACTCCATCACTCCCTGAAGGATAGGCCAATAAGCAGCTCTAAGGAAATGTCCTGAATGGAGAACAAGTTGCTACCACAATGCTCTGGTCTTCGCGCAGGGACTTTTCGGTATGTGAAGGTATTGTCCCTGAATGCCGCTCCGCAAATTGAGTTCGGATTGCCGAACCCGAACCATGGCAATCACTTGGTGAGCAGGGACTCTAGGGGCAAGTGAAGAGGAAGGTAACAGTTGATCGCAGACTCCAGGTTTGGGCAAGGTTACATTGGTGCAGCTCTGCAGGCGTTGAAGGAGGGTTTCCGCCTTATCGTTGTATTTGCCCCATAGTTGCGGTCAGATAAGCCCCATATGAAGTGGGACTCAGCGAGGCCAGGTTGTTGTCGCGGCTGACAAGCGCCACCGCTACTGGGAGCAGCATACAGACCGTCAGCTAAACTGGCATGGTGGTATTCCAGTAGACGCCTCATCTCCTCTAGAAAGTATAGCGGAGACTCCATATGCAGGCTTGATCGAAAACCCTGGGGTGATGTTGGTTTACAGCTTTCTATTAGGTTGAATAGCCGGGAGGCCTAAATAGAAAAGTAAGCGTCTCCCAAGATGGCGACTCTCTCTCCTCCTCTGTGGTATAAGGCAGTGGTGGCGCGCCGGTTGCAGGCTCTCCGGGTCTCAAAAGTGAGTGGGATAAACAATACCAGATCTTAGGTCCTTTCACAATATTTGCTGGTTTTATAAAAGGTTGCTATAGAGTACGAAAAGACCCCTAAATTAGGATCTTGGGCCCCGGGAGCTGCACCAGAACACGTCTTACCAGCTCTGTAGTTGGCTCCCGCCTTATAGATCTGATTTGATCCCTTCAGATAGGTTGTTAACAACAGGGGCTCCTCATTAAATTTAGTCTTCTTTATTGGTGACCTTATTTCTTTTATCTTTGGGGATCAGGAGTTGTTCCCGAGCTATTTGGTCAGTTCTATTTTTTGCTCTGATAAGCCAATCCTCCTTATCATCCCTTCTCTCTAAATTTGTTGGTTAAAATGTCTGCCTCCTTCTCATAATCTATTCCTTCTGTACAATTTCTTTTCAGACGTTGGTATTGTCCCAGTGGAGGGGACACTGGAGGAAGCTGTAAAATTTGTGGAACACCTAAATGCTAATACATTCAATTTGAAATTCACAACGTAATCTATCAGGATAGTATCAATGTTCTAGATTTAACATTATATAGCAATAAGGATAATATAATCAGTGTGAAAAATTACAGGAAGGAAACGGACAGAAATAATTTTTAAGTGCTAGCAGTGGCCATTTAATGAGGTGGATACAAAATGTTCCACTGGGACAATACCAACGTCTGAAAAGAAATTGTACAGAAGGAATAGATTATGAGAAGGAGGCAGACATTTTAACCAACAAATTTAGAGAGAAGGGATTATAGGAGGATTGGCTTATCAGAGCAAAAAATAGAAACTGACCAATAGCTCGCGGAAACAACTCCTGATCCCCAAAGATAAAATAAATAAGTCACCAATAAAGAAGACTAAATTTAATGAGGAGCCCCCTGTTTGTTACAACCTATTTCTGAAGGATCAAATCAGATCTATAAAATTTTGAATAAAAATTGGAATATCTTAAAGCAAGATTCAATTTTGGGTCCATTGCTAGGAGAGAAGCAAGGGTTGTATTCAGAAAAAATTAAAGATCTGAAACAATTCTTGGAACCCTCTAACTGAAAGGGTTCAGGTAATATCATCAAAAACTAACTGGTTATCACAAAAACAGGGCATGTATAGATGTAAAAAGGACGATTGCAATATGTGCCCACATGTATTACAATCAAGATACATTTCAAGATGCAATGGGTGATGCAAGTTTTTATATGAAATATAGATGCACTTGCGAATTTAACCATGTGGTTTATCAATTGATCTGTTCATGCAATAAAATTTATTTGGGCGAGAACAAAAAGAAAGGTAAAAAGGAGATTTTGGGAACATACAAATAATATCATAAAGGGAATTGTGAAGCTAGTGTTGTAGATAATTTTCAAGAATTCATTCGAGTAACCAGAGACCTAAAAATAAAGGTAATAGATTGGATCCCCAAAAAATTAGGGGGCAAAATCGTCTCATGCAACTGAGGAGGTGTGAGATTTTTTTGGATCACAGAGCTAAAAAGTCTCTATCCAATCGGATTAAATATTGATTTAGATTTAGCAGCTTTTACATAGGAAGGTTGCTATACAAATATGTAATTAATCAGATCTGGGGAGGAATGTGTTAAATGAGAAGCCAAGGGGGCTTAAGAACATTTAGCAAGATATAATTTAGTTATTAGGATTATACAGAATATATTATTAAATTTGTAAGGAAAATATTAAAGGGAATAATACTCATATGCTAAATCACTTGAAACAGATGCAGTATAACTGTAAAAAGATGACAGGGAAAATATCACCCCTGAGCATCTCTATGTAAAAAGGAAGATATTTTACCTCACAATTTTCCTCAGCTCAGCCAGAGTAAGTTCTGTGTAAAAAGTTATACTTTACCTGCTCCCTGTCTGCAGGTAAAAATAAAAAAAATGAAGAAATGAAACAGCAGCCAATCAGCATCAGCAGTGCTGATGTCATGAACTCTTACTGTGATCTCATGAGATTTGACTTAACTCTCATGAGATTTCATAGTAAACTTCCTTTACCTGATTGGTGAAATAATATGAGAGTTCATGAGGCTCATCCTTTCAGCTGTCCCAGGACAGACACACTAATATGCTGCTTAGAAATCCTTTACAATGGGAGGTGGCTACTGAGGAACTTTTGAGGTAAAATATCTTTCTTTTTTACATAGAGATGTTCAGGTGATATTTTCTAGTCAGCTTTTTACAGCTATGCTGCATCACTTTCAAGTGTTTAAACATTTGGGTATTATGGCCCTTTAAGTTGCTTAGCACTTGTGTCCGCTATGAAGTTCATATTTAAAAATTCAAATATTCTAAACCTTTTAATAGTGTTTTTAATGTTTGTGCAATAGATTTATGAAAAAAAAAAAAAAAAATTCTCTTTTGGTTAAGCAATTGTGTGTATACATTCTGGTAATATACAAGGTATTAACTGTTTAAGATAGGGCATTAGGACCCAGCAGGAGTATACACCTGTGCAGGTGCCGGTGATTATTTCCGGTCAAGAGGATTTTTAAGATCAGGCTTAATGGAAAGGAGTATCAGCAATTCAATACCCCTGAAGAAAGTTTGCACAAATGCAAAGGAAACGCGTTGGGTAACTAAGGGACAGCCGGTGAATCTGCCGAAGTGACCAAAGCCAGCTGAAGTCAGAACCCCGGTTTTATGAAACCGCCAGCGGTAAACAACAGAAAGTGCTGCTGAAAGAAAGCAAACAGCTACAGCAGTGAAACATACAGTGAAGGGATCCAAGACATGCAGGCTAAGACAAACCTAAAGACTAACGGACTACGGCTGTCATATATATGAAGGGCTTGTTTTACACTGCTATCTTGTAAGTGTGAAATTTTTATTTTAGGTGATCAAATAAATTGTTCATAAAGCTACTTTGAATCGGTGGGCGCTGTGTGTTTTTGTATTTTTCAGTTACCTTCTCTTTGCCGGGACCAGGAGATCCGGACCACACACTGAGCAGCCTGAACCAAAACAAAGCTAAAGACAGAGGAAAGACTTCTTGTGAACTTTTATTATCAAGTACCAGTTTTTTACAACATTCATTCAGTGGAAATTATACTTCTTTGTATATAGTAATATATTTCATGACACTTTCTATGGGATTTTAAATAGTAATTTAAATTATTTCTAGTGAATGTTTTAGGAGTATTTATTGTAGTGTTATTTTAAGTGTTATTAACAAGAAGAGTCTTACTTTGAGGGAGCTACTAGAATATTGTGCACAAACATATATTTTCTGTGTTGAAGGGAGCGCTGAGATTTATTTTTGTTTGTAAAATACGTTTGACCCGCAACATCTGACTGCAGGGTAGTGACTTTACAAGTGCAGGATGATGAGCACTCTCATAGTGAAGTAAACTGTTACTGTCTGTATCTTTCCTGAAAATATCGGTCTTAAAACCGAAACCATCTTTGATTACAGAAACATCAAGAAAATCTATTTTTACTTCACTATGGAGAGGCTTAAATTTGATATTGGTGGTAGAATAATTCAACTCATTAATGAAAAGCTCAAGAGCTCCAACGTCACCCAGCCACACACTAAAAATATCGTCAATGTAGCGCCACCAAGTTCTCAAAGACAAATTTCTCTTCAAAGGAGTTCATATATATATATATTGGAGTAATTCGGGCCGACGTTGGAGCCCATGGCAGTCCCCTGTAACTGCAGATAAAACACATCCTCAAATGAAAAATAGTTGTACAAAATGATCTCCAAAAGTTGCAAAATAAAATGAATCTGGGCTTGAGAATGGGCACCAGCTGAATGTAAGGCATATTTAACGGCGCTTAAACCATTTTCATGTAAAATGGTGGTATATAAACTTGCAACATCCAGACTGAACAAAATAAACTTGTCAGTCTGAAGCTGCAAATTATTTAATTTCACCAGAAAATCATTTGTGTCTTTTACAAAAGTATTAGATTGCTCCACCAGGGGCCTGAGTATTTTGTCCAAATATGTTGCAATATTGGAAAAGACTGACTTAGTCCCCGCCACAATGGGATGCCCTGGTGGTGCAACCAAAGAAAAATGGGTTTGGAGTAGACTGTCTGATCAGTGGGGAATCTGGCTCACCTTTAAGAAAACGTTATCCAAAAGTTTTTGCAAGTAAATAGTGGTTTAAGGTGGCGCAATACGGATTGCTATTCCCAATAGAGTTTAAAACAAGTGTAAAATTCAAAATTATATTTTTAAAAGGTGGTTTATTGCCCTCTAATTTATATTCCTTTTGGAAAGAATGAGCGCTAAACAGATTATATTGTAATTAAACAAGCTCCTTTATTGGTACATTCGTAAAAATAGTCAAATAAAAATAAATTCCAACATTATTAAAAACTGACACCGGTGTCTATTAATACTATATCTGGATAAAATGTAAAGTAATTTATCTAAGCGTTTATACAGTTGTACTTTAAAATTGCTAAAAACAAGTTTACTATTTGTGTCCGGAGACTGTTTATATACACATCGACTTTCTTAGTAATGTTGTACAGAGTTGCTAAAAATAGCTGAAAAGTAGCTGAAAAGTTGCTAATATTTGTATTTTAAGACACAGTGACTTTCAAAGCATTATTATACACTTCATGCTGTCTTAATGTTCCGTATATACGATAGATGTGTCTCGTCTTTTATAAATTTCTGGATAGCTATAAAGGTACCTGTATAGTGTATCTGGCTGATTACACTATATTCAATGAGTCCGTGGTGGAAGATGATCTTTATGCAAGGAAATTGACTTATGCTCCTGGTGTTTGAGCTGTATTGCGATAACCGATTCTTCAGACCTTGGAATCTTAAATCAAAGACGGGTATCCTTTCGGTCAGTGACCGATATCCTTGAGATGAAAAGGTCACTTGTCCTTCAGTTTTTCCTTTGGCAGTTTTAGACGTGCGGTCCAAAAGATTATCTGTGGCTTCCAACAGAATAGTAGTTTCTTCTTTCGGTCAGTGACTGATCGCTTGTTGTTATTATAGTAGCTCCACCTAGGAGAGTCTTTGGCGGCTAAGAATTTTTTACGGTCCGAATTTTTGGGTAGCCACTGATAATATTAGCCTTAAATTGCAGTTTGATCGTCTGGAGTGTAGGTTGGTAAGGCACCTTACTTTTTTGGTGAAGTGGCAGTCGGTCTCGTGGCAGTTAGTCTCGCCGAACTTTGAAGAAAGTTTAGTTCTTGCAAAAAGAGCACAAAGGGCTCCAATGGTTCCTTGTTCACCACAATCAATGCGGCTTTAGCTCTGGTATCAATGCGTTTCAGCTGGGCAGCCTTTCTCAAGATACCAGTGAGGTGGATTCTTCGCTATTTAAAGCCTGAAAAAATAATAACCCTTTAGTTGCTGATTTTAATTTCATAACGTTTTGCTTAAGTCTTATGTTATGTTTTACATGATAGTATGATTGTCTACTAATTACAGTATGGACCATATTTCATGTGCTTAGTTGTCCCTTGTTTTCAAACATATTGGTATATTGTATATTTAAAAGATTTATGCGTTTGTTAAAGTATCCGTCATTATTCACAGATTTATATAATTCTATGACATACCAAAAGGAATATAAATCTATATGGATCTTCATATTGAAATCTATATGTATCTTCGTATTGGGGGGACATATGTGAATTTTCCAGAAATATGTATAAATAGGGTGCTTGATTTCGTTTATGTAGAGATGCTTTATTGTTTTTGAGTGGTTAAGGCAATCTTTTATTGATATATGTTTTCTACAATTGTTTGGCTATGTTGTTGATAAATTATCATAGTTGAGGTATATATTCACTATGATATGTCACAATGTGGTTGAAAAGGACTTGATGGACAATGTGTGGTTTAATCCATTATATGTTTGGTTAGTATGGATAAATCCATTAAATGATTGCATTAAGGTCCAGTTCACTATTCAGACCTTTGGGATACAGAGTGCCCATTTTAAATATTAGTTCAGCTTCCTGGTACAGTAGTCTCTTTTCTAAATTCCCTCCTCTGCCATCTTTCTTGACTTTTTTAATTCCCCAAAATGTCATGTCATTTGGGTTGCCTCTGTGAAATTCTTTGAAATGGGCATATAATCTGGTGTTATCTTGCTCTTTTTCTATGCTGCGGATATGTTCCCTTATTCTTTCTTTCAATTTTCTACCCGTTTGGCCCAAGTATTGAAGCTCACATGAGCATTGTATTAGATAAATGATGTTGGTATCTGTACATCGTATGGTATCATTAATCCTAATTACTTTTTTAGTTACTGTTGATTGAACCGTTTTGGTACTGAATTTGCACAATTTACAATCGTGGCAGGGAAAAAAACCTGATATTTTTTTTCTTTTTTGAGATTATATTGGTTCATGCAAGTTTTAGATTTGAATTCGCTAGGAGCCAGGATATTCTTTAAGTTAGTGGTCTTTCTAAATATAATGTCGGGGCAGTGTTTAAATCTTTTGCCTATTAGGGGATCACTTTTAGCAATGTGCCAGTGTTTTTTTATAATATCTTCTATTTGTTTGTGTTGGCTTGAAAAGGAGGTTATAAATGGGATGTCGTATGGGTCCTTTTCTTCCCTATTTATCATGGTTTTATCTTCCAGTAAAGTTTTCCTGTCTATTTCTCTGACTTGTTTATTGGTATCTACTAATGATTTCGGATGGTATCCTTTTTCTACAAATCTATTATGTAAAATATTGGCTTGTGTATCGTAATCTGATATTTGTGTGCAATTTCTTCTTATTCTGGAGAATTGTCCTTTTGGTACGTTTCTTTTCCACCTACTGTGGTGACAACTCTTGAAATCGATGTAGCTATTAGCATCGACTTTTTTAAAGAAAGTTGTAGTGGTGATTTTATTGTCTACTATAGCTATTTCAACGTCCAGAAAGTTAATCTTAGTTTTATTGTATTCATGTGTGAATTTTAATCCAAAATCATTGGTGTTAAAATCTGAAATAAATTGTTCCAATAATTCCTCATCCCCTTTCCAGATCATAAATATGTTGTCTATAAATCTTTTATAGAGCACGAGATTCGCACCCCATGGTAAACAAGTCAGAGAAATAGACAGGAAAACTTTACTGGAAGATAAAACCATGATAAATAGGGAAGAAAAGGACCCATACGACATCCCATTTATAACCTCTTTTTCAAGCCAACACAAACAAATAGAAGAAGATATTATAAAAAAACACTGGCACATTGCTAAAAGTGATCCCCTAATAGGGAAAAGATTAAAACACCGCCCGACATTATATTTAGAAAGGCCACTAACTTAAAGAATATCCTGGCTCCTAGCGAATTCAAATTTAAAACTTGCATGAACCAATATAATCTCAAAAATGAAAAAAGATCAGGTTTTTTTCCCTGCCAAGATTGTAAATCGTGCAAATTCAGTACCAAAAACAAAACGGTTCAATTAACAGTAACTAAAAAAGTAATTAGGATTAATGATACCATACGATGTACAGATACCAACATCATTTATCTAATACAATGCTCATGTGAGCTTCAATACTTGGGCCAAACGGGTAGAAAACTGAAAGACAGAATAAGGGAACATATCCGCAGTATAGAAAAAGAGCAAGATAACACCAGATTATATGCCCATTTCAAAGAATTTCACAGAGGCAACCCAAATGACATGAAATTTTGGGGAATTAAAAAAGTCAAGAAAGATGGCAGAGGAGGGAATTTAGAAAAGAGACTACTGTACCAGGAAGCCGAACTAATATTTAAAATGGGCACTCTGCATCCCAAAGGTCTGAATAGTGAACTGGACTTTAATGCAATCATTTAATGGATTTGTCCATACTAACCAAACATATAATGGATTAAACCACACATTGTCCATCAAGTCCTTTTCAACCACATCGTGACATATCATAGCGAATATATACCTCAACTATGATAATTTATCAACAACATAGCCAAACAATTGTAGAAAACATATATCAATAAAAGATTGCCTTAACCACTCAAAAATAATAAAGCATCTCTACATAAACGAAATCAAGCACCCTATTTATACATATTTCTGGAAAATTCACATATGTCCCTCCAATACGAAGATACATATAGATTTCAATACGAAGATCCATATAGATTTATATTCCTTTTGGTATTTCATAGAATTATATAAATCTGTGAATAATGACGGATACTTTAACAAACGCATAAAACTTTTAAATATACAATATACCAATATGTTTGAAAACAAGGGACAACTAAGCACAAGAAATATGGTCCATACTGTTATTAGTAGACAATCATACTATCATGTAAAACATAACATAAGACTTAAGCTCAAAACGTTATGAAATTAAAATCAGAAACTAAAGGGTTATTATTTTTTCAGGCTTTAAATAGCGAAGAATCCACCTCACTGGTATCTTGAGAAAGGCTGCCCAGCCGAAACACGTTGATACCAGAGCTAAAGCCGCATTGATTGTGGTGAACAAGAAACCATTGGAGCCCTTTGTGATCTTTTTGCAAGAACTAAACTTTCTTCAAAGTCCGGCGAGACTAACTGCCACGAGACCGACTGCCACTTCACCTAAAAAGTAAGGTGCCTTACCAACCTACACTCCAGACGACCAAACTACAATTTAAGGCTAATATTATCAG